>NC_065954.1:8990000-9290000 GCF_021464435.1 Cataglyphis hispanica | reverse complement strand
CTTAAGCGCACCGTCCGCGGGTGCATTCTATGCGTGCACCCGAGCTCGTCACGCACCCGACCGCACCTCCGAGGTGCATCCGCACACGCCGTTTATAACACGCGGAATCTCGCACTGGCACCCGCCCGCGCCTCATACACATACATACATACACACTCACTCATTCGCATACACACATACACGTACAGATTCATTCGCGCACGATCATACACCCATACACTTTGTAAATCACCACTCTGACTCGAATAAAGACAACTATTTATTTATATAACCACTCGCATTTCGTACTTGCTCTCCTTCCGAAACCTGATCCCGGCCGAACTATCCCGCGACAGCGCTCGGGAAAAACCGACTGTTACAAGTTATACGTACTTATATATAGATATAAGTACGTACAATGAAAAATGTATTTTATTGTACGTAACACTTTATGAAGATAACAAAAATATTATATAAAATAAATTATTTTATCGTAGAAAATTATCTTATAAAAATTATTTTTTTTTTAAATTGTTTTATCGAAATTTACTTTAATAATACTTTTATATGCGGAACGTTCCACAATACTTATGTATATCTGTATTTATACGATATCCGTACAATTGCACTCGCTACGGGAAGCGTTCGTTTCCTCGTAGCGGTCGTTCTCCTCCTCCCGCTCTTCTTTCTCCTCGTTCTCGCGTGCACACCCATTCCGAATTTTGTCTTTGCCTTCATAGCCGCCCATATGGCCGTCGCGGCGCCTCTCTCGCCTAAGAGTCGTTCGCCGCGATGCGCTCGCGCGCTTTTTCGGCGAGCGCTCGATCGGCGACGTGTCGATCGGCGAGATCGCCGCTTCACGAGTACGCGATGTCGTGTTCGCGGCAGGCCGCATCCAACGGATTGACACCTCTATCACCTCGCGCTAGTCTTTTCGCGAGACGGGTACCCGGCCCGCAGAATTGATAGCCCGGTATATGTAGCTCGAAGGGCAGCGCGTTTATCGCTTTGTTCAATAAGCCAGCACCACCGATATCGCCGATTACACCGTTCCGCTTCGAGAATTGCATTCGTCGCAATCTTTAATGAGCGGCCCAGGTCCGTCGATATGCGTTCGTTGCCAAGAACGATTGTAGTGTTCTAAGTATCGACGGTAGCGTCGTACCTCCGCGTCCGCTTTTATATATTCGGGCAGTCTCTCCCACACTCGATCCACGTAACGACCGAAATGTCGCAATAGGATCGTTTTCGGAATAAACCGCAACTGCTCGGCGGTGAGCTCGAGTATGTCTTCGCTGTCTAGTAGTAGGATAAATATCTCGATCGGCCGCGCGCGATTCGCTACTGCGCGATCGACGACGATCGATTCGTATATAAATAAGAGTCTCGTTTTACTTCGCGAGTGTACCGCGCACGCGCGAGCATCGAGAAGGATGCGCTTCGTGCGACAATCGGTCGCGATAAAGGTGACGAATCTGGACGGTAGAGCGCGATCGTCGGACGCGGGGTCGCGCAGACACGGCCGTCTTTTACCGAGCGATATTCGTTGCGTCATTTGCGGCCCCTCTAATTGCGGTAAGACGAACGCGCTAATAAGTCTGCTAGAAAGCCCGCACGGCTTGCGTTTCGAGAACGTTTACGTTTACTCGAAATTGTTGCAACAATCGAAATATAGATATTTAGAAAACTTGTTGGCACCGATGGAGAATATCGGTTATTTTACATTTTCCAATAACTCCGACGTTATTCCACCTAGCGAAGCGCTTTCGAATTCGATATTCGTGTTCGATGACGTAGCATGCGATAAACAGAACACCGTCAGGGAGTATTTCGCTATGGGTCGACACTCGAACGTCGATTGCTTCTATCTGTGTCAAACGTACGCCAAGATACCGAAACACTTAATACGGGATAACGCGAATCTATTGATTCTTTTTAAACAAGATGGCACTAATTTGCGACACGTAATATAATGATCACGTGAATACCGACATGTCGTCCGAAGATTTTCACGCGCTGTGTTGCGCGTATTGGCAATGCAAATGCGGGTTTCTAGTAATAGATAAAGACAGCGCGCTTCGCAACGGCAGATACAGACGAGGATTTAACGAGTTCGCCGTACCGTAGTGCGATCAGTAGTCGCGGATACGTCGAACGCGCGCAAGCGAAAGAGGATCGATTCGCTTGCGATGGCTACAAAGAATATCGATGAACAAGAAAAAACGACGAAGGAGATAGCTAAAACGCGCGCTTCGACTCGTAAAAAACACAGAGCGTTAAAAACCGGCAAAATGGAGAACGAGGTCGCTATGGAGACTCGTTTTAAACCAATCATCGAGCCGCTGCGTCGCATCGCCGAACGCGCCGAGCGAGACGCGATTGAATGCGAGACGGCTGACTTTGAAACCGCGATGAGCGTCGAGAAAAAATGGAAGAAAGAGGAGGAATCGCTAATTCCTACGCGGGAAAAGCCCGAAGCGAAACGAGTACGAGCGAGAAAACGACTAGAAACCGTCTCCACTTCGTTAGACGCATCTCCCGTTGAGAGAGATCCGCTCGCGCTAAGCGAGGAAGAGTTGTCCGAGAATCTCGAATCGCCTTTAACGCTCGAAACATCTGTTAAACGAACTCTTCGAACCCCCCAAAGTCGCGAAATATTGCACGATCAACTAGGACCTTTAGGACGAAAGTACGTGGGAGCTCTTCTCGGCGGGGAAAAATCGAGCGAGATTGATCACGTTTATGGGATGTACATCGGCGAAGATGGCGCGATGCTCGGGGATAAGCGATTCGACGTAGACGTTGACGACTCTATATTCATAAATGGAATCAGATACGTTGGTACTCCCGGTTTATACGAACTAATCTTCAAAAAAATGCCCGATGATCTCGCGTATACCGAGAATGATAAAATAACGTACAGAAATATACTATTAACGACGAACGCTCATAGACGCGACAAAAAAGCTAATCCCATTTTAAGAAATAAGGGATACAAATACAAACACATTATCGCTCCTCTATTGCAATACGCCGGCGCGAAGATGGGCGATTGCCGCATACCGTCAACTATGCGAGTCACGGAAAATAGAGTCGATTACGTTCACTGGGACGATCCGAACGAATTAGTGGATCGTCTGCAATTACTAGACGCTTCGCGTCGAGCTGGAAACAACGCTCACGATAACGAAATTCTATCGATAATCGAGGAGCTTCGCGAAGCGGGCGCGATCCTATAACTCGATCGATCGCGTCGGCGATCGTCGCAGTCGCGCGCGAGACACGCGCGATGTTCGTGAACAAGTTCGGCATAGCTCTGAAGAAATGCGACAATGACGGAAGACTACGCCCGGCTATCGAATCCTTGCGAAGTTACGTGCGCGATAACGCGCTGTGCGCGAGATCCGCCGACGAGTACGACGTTAAAGAGCGCAAGATAAGAGGCTTGGCCTCGCCGAAGGAGGACACCAACGCGACGAGCAAAAGTTACGTCGACCTTGCGTTACGCGCCGCTAGAAAGGACGAAATCGAGCATCGCGAGAACGCCGAGAAGATCGCGTCGCAAATGAGAAAGGACGCGGACGAAGCGGGACAAAGCGTCGTGCTGTTGTTCACGAGATTAGCTCAGCTCGAAAGCGTTTTAAGCAAATGATTAGACGTCGCGGAAAGCTCCATTTCGAAGATCAAGACGAATGTCGACTCTCTGAATAAACAAAGCGAAAATTTTAATAAGCGAATCTCGCAAAATTTCTCGAAAATAGCTACGGCCGAAAACATTTTAGACAAACGAGTAGACGCCGCGGTGAGAAATATTTCGAGGATCGAATCGAATATCTTTGCGAAAAACGTAGAACTTAACAAAACGTTACAGAAACTGAACGAGAAATCGCAGATTGCGGCGAATTCCGTAGAGAGGATACAGAAGTTGGAAGAATCGATGTCACGATTAGCGGAAGAATCGAACGAGTTGAATGAACGTATAAAGAATTTGGAGAAAATCGCGAGCTGATCCTCCGATAAAGCGAGCTCGATAACATCTCGAAACGCGAGAGGAAAACAACTGTAAAAAGATGTTACTTCGATAAAGATAGAATGAGCGCCGAAAAACGAAGACTGGTGGAGGAGTTGCACGCGCCCGCGAGAAGAAACTTCCCGCGTCGCCGCATCGCTGTGCGCGGGTACGACGACCTATGGCAGGCGGATGTGGTCGAGATGCGTCCTTACGCGAGACTCAACAAAGGCTATAACTACATACTCACCGTTATCGACGCGTTGAGCAAGTACGCGTGGGCCGTACCGCTCAAAAGTAAGAGCGCCGGCGAGGTCGCCCAAGCGTTATCTAAGATAACGCGAGAATCTAAACGGTGTCCGAAAAATCTGCAAACCGATAAAGGAAAAGAATTCTACAACGTCAAGGTGCGAAAGTTCGCGGAGAAGCATAGGGTGAATCATTACTCGACGTACTCGGTGATGAAAGCGTCGATCGTCGAGAGATTCAATCGCACGCTTAAGAACTCCATGTGGAAATATTTCACGTTAAACGGAACGTACAAGTGGATTGACGCACTACCTCGTCTCGTGAAAGAGTACAACGCGCGAAAGCATCGCACTATCGGTATAAGACCCGTCGATGTGACTCCCGCGATCGCCGATAAATTTTTAAACACGGTATACAGCAATATAAAGATAGCCGCTCCCGCGAAATTTAAGTCGAACGATCCGGTACGCGTCAACAAATTTAAGACGATCTTCTAGAAAGGTTTCATGCCCAATTGGACCACCGAGATATTTCGAATAACCAAAGTACAACGAACCAATCCAGTGACGTATCTATTAAAAGATTCGCGAAACGAACCGATCGCCGGAGGATTCTACGAACACGAGTTGCTTCGCGTCTCCGACTCCGACGTATATCTCGTAGAGAAGGTGCTGCGTCGAAGGGGCGACGAGGTTTACGTGAAATGGTTGAGGATGGACGAAACGCACAATTCCTGGATAAACAAAGCAGCCGTATTACGATAAAATATATTTATTAATAAAATGTATTTATTAATAAAATAATTGTATTTATTATACATTATATATTTATTACATAACTTAATAAAATTCTATGAACTAAAAAATAAAAATTATTACAGCGGTATTTTATAATGTCCCCACGGTAGAGTAGTCGTCGTTCCGGGTACGACGTACCGCTTGTCGTCGTACGGACTAAGCGCGATCTTCGACTCCGATATCGTGTACACCTCGTGTAACTTTGATCTTAAGCACGACTGCTCCCGCGTCATCTCGATATCTCGTTGCAAACAGCGCGCGTAATCATCGAACGTTATCGTTCTGGCGACGACGGCGCTCTTCACGCCTTTGATCTTCTTCGTCTCGCTTCTATCGTCTACTCGCAGCTCGTACATTTTTGCTCTAAGTCCGACAAGTTCCATCATAATCGCGCCATTATTTTTGTCTTTCATTAAACCCGGTACTCTTTTATTAACAAGAGGCATATCGTACACATTGTCCGTCGCGGAATCGCTCGTGTCGAATCTATCGATATCGCGCTTCATATCCTCGTACACGTCTTCGCATTCGACGCGATAGATAAGACTGTCCGTGTCGGTGTACATTATTTCGCACTTATCTCGATACAACGGTAACATATACTCGTAATGAAATTCGTACAAACGAATCTTCGATATATCGAGAATACACATACCTACGTAGATCGGTTTGTAAAATTTAACTTCCAGTTTGCGCAATTCTACAGCTATTAAATCCTCCGCGAAGACGCTCCTACTATGAAAGTTGGGTTTAGCGATCATCGCTTCCGCGCCGTATCGCCCATCCCATCGGGTCACTAAGCGAACGTCCGAGTGATTACGCACATTCTCCATAGTTTTACCGAATACGGTGTTGTTCATTAATTTGTACAGATTTTTCTCGAACTCATTTTTAGCGCTAATTCGCAATCGCGTGTTCAGTTCGACGTATTCGCGCAACCACGAGGATTGCGCAAATTGTAATATTTTATGTATTTTCGTAACACGTAATCCGTGTTTAACACATTGTTGCAAGTTACGATAGTGCGTCATATAACGCTGTACTTATCGTACAGCGTGGCGAAGAGTTTGTCCTGCCGTTTTCCGGGCGGCTTATCGCGCGTCGGGCAAAACGGCAAGTCAGCGTGAGAGTCGTGAAGATTGGACGGATACGCAAGGTCGACTTCTAAAATATAACCGATAGGCGAATTCGACATCACGGACATTAAATCGATACTCGAAACGTCCTCGACCCATCGAAAATTCTTGTAAGGCAACGATTGACACATCGCCCATCCGTATAAATTATTCATGTCAAAATACATAAGATATGACGATATTTCCAAAGGATTATATTATACGATTGTAAGTATTTGTTATTAGCGCGCGCGTATATATTGGAACATTGACTCAGCCCGCCGCGTATTCCGCGTTCCACAAACATCACCATATTGATGTCGGTTAAAAGCTCAAATCGAACGCCTGTGTACTTTAACATAGCGTCCCACGTGTATCCGAGTAACGTGTAATAATGAGCGGGATCTAAACCGTAACTCCTCATACACGCGTCGCGAAAATTTTCGAAGATATCAGCTAATAAAAGAACGTCGGTTTTTAAATACAGATCGTTATATTCGACCAGCGTCTGGATGCGAAATCGCTCCCAGACTTTTATCGCTCTTAATCGCTACCGGATACGATATCGCCGGTCAACGAACTGTAGAACACCTCGCGCGGTGGTAAACGAGTCTCGCGCAACTTATCGATATCGTCGACGTACTCGTACGGAAATACACCTTTTCGCGTGAGAAGCTCAAAATCGGCGTCGACGAGATCGGGAAACTCCGATCGCGCGATCTGTAACTCGCTCTTATCGAGATAAGACGCCAATTTTTCGAGACTCGCACTAAGAAATTTAAAAGAATTCACGAAACGCAACTTCACGCGTCTTCCGCGCGCGAACCATCCTCCCTCGTCGACGCTCTTCGCGAAAGAGACGTACGTTTCCTTCGTTAGCGGTAACAGCTCGAGGTTTCCGGGAAAAGCGTTAGCCACGTCTCTAATGATAAAATGCGCGTCGTAGCCCGATAAATTGTGAAAGAATATAGGAATAACGTAAGTCTCCTTATAATTTAGATTGCAACTAAAATGCGCGGGACCTCTGTACCGCCCGGTCAAATGACAGTGATCGCGGATGCGAACGTCCTCCGGCTCGAACGGTCTCTCACACACGTGACAGTTCGTCGCGTCGCGGAATCTCTTCCGTTCGTCCGCCGTAAGAGGTGTCATAGGCGCGATAGCGTTCAAAATGTCTCTCGCGCGAAGCGCTAGATCTCGCAGTTCCAGAACAAACCACGACACGCAATTCTCGCCGCGATGCGATCTGTACATCGATCTAGTGTGTCGTCGAACGCGCATCGCGCGTAATATCCCACGCTGTGAGCCTTATGACGTTGAACGATGAACGTATTCGGCGTTCTTCTCTCCTTCTTCCTCTCCAGCGCGCATTCCAAATCAGCGTACACCACGAACGGAACTCGCTCCTTTCTCTCGTAGTTGTTAAAATTTAACTATTTGTCCTCTTCGGTCGGAAGAATGATAGCGCACTCGTTCATTCTCTCGCAATTCTCGCTATGAGCCGATAACTTATCGCTCGTCCGAAAATAGTGCATGCATCTGCGAAATATTTATTATATAGTATATTCATTATATAGTGCGTTATTAACAAACTTTTTAGTTCGTACTCACCGATCGCATATATGCGTTTTATGTCGCCGAGCGCTCAATTGCGAGCCGACGAGAGGGGACAGATTCTTAATCCACACGAAGTGCGTCGCGTTACCTCGTCGCGTCGCGTCGCTAAGAAACAACAAATTAACGTGTCTCTCCCTCTTACTATTGGTAAGACGCAGAGGAACTATATCTCTTTTCTCATCCTTTTTATTCTTTTTATCACGAATGGTATATACGTTAATAGATATATCGTTAAGACGCTCGAACCTGGCGATTCCGTTCAAATTCATAGGAAATTCGACATCTTCCAGATTCAATACCGCTATAGTGAGGGTACCGCGAACTTCTCTCCGCGTGCTTTTCGACCGGGTATAGAGCGGCGACTACCGCCCACGCGAAACACGCATCGTCCGTAGATCGCACACAGCTTTTTTCAACTTAATCTCTCGCGGAATTTCGACGTAACATCCAGCGCGCATAGGATTATATTTGTTCACGTTCACCGTTAGATTCAATATTCGCGATAACGCCCATCCGCTATCGCGCTCTTGAAACTCTTCCAACGCTAAAATCACATCGACTATGCGCTTCCCATACCACTCTCGCAAATTGGACGTAGACAGAAGCGGATGATTCTTCGTGACGATAGTCTTAACAGCGATCTTGTCGCCCGAGACGAACTCGCCATTGAACGCGGTATTGACTTTGACGCTGTCGTATCTGCCCATAACATCGCGTACTCGATCGAGCACCGTGTCTCTAACATCCTCGAGAAACCGCAATGGTTCGATATAATCGAGATTGATAACGGCGCCAGTTAAAACGCGCCTAGCGAAAGCCGTCTCGATCTCGGACCACGAGAATCCCTCGCGCTTCTCGCCGCCACCCGAGCGCTCGAAACGTCTACGCAGATCATCTCTCGCGCCCGTCAATCGAACGATTCGAGCGATCAGAGTGTTGATCGTCCCGGTGAATCTCCCTCGACGTTCCTCTCGATACCTCTCTCGCAGAGACTCGAGACGCTCGTCGCATCGGCGCGCCCACGCGAGATACGCGTCCGTCGTCGCGACGCTCCGCGCACTATTGAAAAGATCGCTCTCTTCCGTTTCTCTATCCATTTATCGTTAGATGCACAGATTCTTTAATAATAAATCGTGTATCTTCCTTAACCCTTTCGCTACGAGCGTCGCCTATAGACGACATCCGCGCGACGACCTGTGTGTACGAGCGCCGCCTATAGACGACATCCGCGCGACGACCTGTGTGTACGAGCGTCGCCTATAGACGACATCCGCGCGACGACCTGTGTGTACGAGCGTCGCCTACAGACGACATCCGCGCGACGACCTGTATGTACGAGCGCCGCCTATAGACGACATCCGCGTGATACTACTTGACCATGAGACCCGCGATGTTTTTATTTTAAAGTGTAATTTTTAATTTTTAAATATATTTTTATTGATAATAATTGCAAAATCTCCAAATATGTTGTTGTATAACACTTAAAGAATCGTACGATCCGGAGAATGACGAGGCTGCACCGAAAGATGTAAGTCCGAACACCAGTTTACCTAAGCGCAACATGCACACTTTTCGGCTCAGTGCTCCGTTCAGTGCCGCTACTTCGGCGGCATGGTGGCCCGTTCAACGGTGTCACTCCGACGGAGCACACTGCCGTAGCGAAAGGGTTAAACTCTTCGTGATAAACACGATACTCTTAATTCGCATATTAATCATTCTTCCGGTTAGCCTCGTCAAACCGCTCGACGCTTCAAAAAGTTTTCCGCGATTCCTCGATTCATTAGTCGTTCCTCAATGTACGCAGAATCTTCCTACAAACGAACCACGTTCCCCCTTTCTCGTACTCCTCGATGTAAAACAAGGCTCTCGTCTCGCATCCGCTACACCAGAGTCTCGACACGTCGAAGATCTCGTCGATGAGATTCCTCCCCCGCACCATCACGCCGACCGTTACCTCCGTCAAGTGCGTCGATACGCTTCTGACGTAACTCGGTCGGTGCGCGCAATCCGTGCAATATCTCTCCTCCTCCTCGATATATCTCCCATTATCGAACAGACAACCGAATTGATAGTAGCAATGCACGACGTGATTCCTCTCCCACGAAAAATCCGGAACGCTGTACCGTCACTTCCAGTTGCGATAAAGCAGATAGCGATCGGCTCCGACGTTCGCAAAGGGCTCGTCGAACCGCGCCTCGCTCGCCTCTCGCACGAGTTCCTCCGTGAAATCGATCTCCTCCGCGCAATATAAACAGTCCTCTAATTTTTACGTAGTTCTTCCTTTAAACAAGTTGGAATTTCCAAAATCTGTATATCATCGATACTCTTAATATGAGTATTAACCACTCTTCCGGCTAATCTCGTCAAAGCGCTAGGTACGCGCTTCATCGCGACATTCCGAAGAAATACCCTCGAACTAATATTTCGCGATAGCGGCGTCCTTTTATAACGACGAGAACAATGGAAAAAGAGTGCATCTCGGTTAACCGCCGGATAACTCCGTCGCCGGACGCTCCACGGCTCCCCTAATCGCGAAACGACGAAAAAACTTGAACGAAATTATCTCCGCTCCTTAAAGCTCACCGGACGCCGCGACGCTATTTATAAATCGCGCGCTTGAAGCGGCGTCGATAAAGAAAAACGCTATTAATGCATCGCGCTCTAAGCGGCGCTGATAAGGAAACCGCGGCTCGTTCTTCGAAAATCTTCCCTCGCCCCTCCTCGCCCTCTCGTCTACGACCGCGCGCGCGCCTCCCCCCCGCCCCACGCCTCCCTCGCCATACGTACCCCCTGTCCTTCCGCCGTGCCTTCACTCTTCCCCTGAGATATCTTTCTATCTTACTTTATCATATATCTTTCTCTTTTACTCTTACACCTGGTTCTTAAGAAGCAAGTGGGCTAGAAGCGGCCTATATTTCCTACTCGAAATGTTAATGCCACAAGTAGCAATTGAAAAAATAGTGCAAGAAAACAGTGGAAATAAATACCACACAGGAAAAAGGAAAATTAAGCGACATTCCGCGTACCGAAAAGATAACGCAAGCGCTTCGAATCGAGCATTTAAATAAAGAAGAATTAAAAACAATAAAAAAAATATGCGAAAATTATAGCGACATATTCCACATTGAAGGAGAACCACTGATGTGTACCAGCACGATAGTGCATCATATCGCAAGCAGATAGTGCACCGGTCAACGTCCTTACCGTCTGCCAGAGAAACATAAAGAAGAAGTGCAGCGTCAAGTACAAGAGATGCTAAAAAATAAAATTATAAGGCCCAATATGAGCCAATGGAACGCATCACTTCTGGTAATACCAAAAAAGCAGACGCGTCCGGAAAATCGAAAATGCGAGTCATCGTAAATTTTAGAAAATTAAATGATCTAACAATAGAAGATTCATTCTCCCTACCGAATATCTCAGATATTCTAGATCAATTAGGAAATGCAAAATATTTCAAGACATTAGACTTAGCGTCCGGATACCATCAAATTCCTATGGCGGAAAAAGATAAAAATAAAACTGCCTTCTCTACACCACATGGACACTACGAATTCAACAGAATGCCATTTGGATTAAAAAATGCACCTGCGACGTTCCAACGATTAATGAATGCGATACTAACAGGCCTACAGGGAATAAAATGTTTAGTATATTTAGATGATCGTTTAGTATATTTAGATATCGTAGTTTATGGAGCCAACCTACAAGAGCATAATAAAAGACTTATCGAAGTCTTATAAAAGTTCCGAGAAAATAATCTAAAATTACAACCTGAGAAATGCGAATTCCTATGAAAGAAAGTGACATATTTAGGGCACATAATTACAGAAAACGGAATATCATCAGATCGAGCCTGTGTCCAATTGCAACCATATGTGTCCGTTCGAACTGGTGTCCGATCAGGCCTCTATCCGATCGGGCTTGTGTCCGATTGCAACCATGTGTCCGATCGAGCCGGTGTTCGATCGAAAAATTTTGTCGTGTCCGATCAGTAATGTGCGCAATCAAGACTCACTCTAGAAATCATTTTAGATAACCTAAAGGAAACGTCACAAATACCACAAGGAATACACTCCCCATTCCAAATATCCACAGAAAATTGGAGAACAATCGAAAAATTCTTGACAATTAGCGCGTACCAAGACAACGCGAATATATTTACAATTATAAAAATTCCGTTAACCACATATCCGGAATACGAAATAATAAAAGTCATCCCACTACCAACGCACAAAGCTAATAAAACATTTATATTTATAGAAATAAATCTGTCAATAATAGCGATAGATGCAAAAAGTCGAACATACTTTACGCCAACCGAAGGTGATTTAGATAAATGCGTGCGAAATAGCGACCAATATGTCTGCGAACAGAATTATCCGAGACATTACATAGACGACGGAGCGTTATGCGAAGTACAAGCGTACATACAATCAGACACTTACATAAACAATTGTAACATTCGACACATACACAACAATATGGATAGCGCTAAGCAACGCGAATTCATGGCTATATTTCATGCGAAAAAAACAAACGGTCGAAATAACATGCAAAAACGAAACAACTCGAAATTTAGAAATAAAAAAAACAAAACGAATCACGCTAAAAGAAAAATGTAAATTGACGACACAAGACGTGATAAAACGAACAAATAAACCCGCGATAACCGTTGCACAAACATGCCTACCCGATTACAACCTAACAACAACGAACTGACAAACTATTAGACAAAATAAAGCTTATAAAATTACGAAAAAAAATTAGAAATCCGACCGAATTAAGGGATTTGAGCAAAAGACTCCACGAAATAAACAAAGACATAAACAATAACTATTCCTCGACAAACGAACGTATCATATATCCAATAACGACAAGCTGCACGGGAATAATAATAACAATAAACGTTATAATAGCAATAATTTATACTAAGAAAAAAGTAAATAACAAAAAGTAAAATACATTAGAAACTAACATAAACCCGATGTGCAAACCAAAACAATTCAGGAGCACATCTATGGCACGCGGAATAAATGTAACAGCGGAAATAGAAACCGATACTACGATAAACAACACCGCGATATTATATTAAATAAAGTAATCTTAAGAAACTATTATAAAAAACGAAAAATTTATGTAGACGAAAATTCACAAATAGTTAATTTTCTTTTTCCAAAGGGAGAGGGATGTCGTAGCCCGACCAATTTCCCAATAAATTAAATATAAAAGATTAAGTAAAGATTAAGAAAGATTAAGAAAGAGCAAAGTAAAGCATAATAATTAATATTGCCCAAGGAAAAGTAATCAAGAAAGAATAATGAAATATAAGATTAAATTATATAAGAGACGCGACTACGAAAAGGAAGCCACGGTCAAGTTCTCGGAAGCTGAGTAAGCAGCTGACGAGACAGACTGACAAACGAAGCACGAGACGTATTCCGGCCAGGGTCATCACATTCCTTCCGATCCGACCAATTAATATATATATTGAGACGAGATGAGCAGAGAAGAGAGCAAAATCAGAAGAACGACAGCTCTCACGCTCGCCGAAAGTATAACATATCGCGCTCGATCTTTATAATCGGGAACAAGTGCAAAGTGTATAAAGTCTTGTAAAATATATCAAGTTATACCAGAAGACCATGAGTATCTTATGCAGAGAATGGATCCTAATCCTTTGAGCGTGCAAATCCCGAACAACCCCTTCGTCAGCGGCTAGGGGCACAACAAAACAAAGTTTGTGAAGTTTTCTTTGTGTGTGAAGGTTTCTTTTCACAAAAAGAACTGAAAAAGAACAACAGAAAAATATAATTTGAAAGAGGACAACAGTGAAGGTATTATCAAAAATTTGTAATTTTTTCTTTACTTATTTATAGTTTGTATTAACGTACATATAATTGAAAATTTTATAAATTAGATTATGTGTAAATGCTAGGCACAAAATATATATAAGTATTATATTACTTTAAAAAGATAAGTGTTATATTACTTTAAAAAGATTCACTTTTTAAAGTAAAAAAGGATTCAAGTGTCATTTGTATCATTGCATATGTAATTTTATCGATACTTCCAGCTCTAAATTTTGATAATTATAAACCTACTTTCCAAGAATTAAAATTGCTGGAAGATTTTGAACGAGTAACAACTCACGAAGTGATAGAAAAAAATGCCTTTTTATACATTGCCGATTATGTGGTACATAGATTCCGTGATGAATATGATTATTTAGGAATTCCTACAAAAACACTTTCTGATATACCTAATAATGATTGACTTCTTTTCCTATCTTAAAGAAATTGTATTTATCCTTCTGCATCCTTCCAAAATGCAGCTGAAATAATGAACGAGGAATTTGAAAATTTTCATGACAATTTTTTTAGTGCAGAGGACAAAATATTTGATAAATTAACTAATATAGTTATTGCTAAAGTTAATGAGTTCCCCCAAAAATTGTCTTATACGTACTAGAACGTACATAAGATTAAAAAAAATAGAGATAATTTTAATTAAAAAAAGAAAAAAATATATAAGCTGTGCAATATATATCGAAACAATAAAGTAATTTATATTTAAAATAATTTATATTTAGAAAATACTTTTTAGAATCCTTAATAAATTAAAGTATATTAATACTTAATTTAAAGTATATTAACACTGTATACTAATATAAATATATTTTTTTTTTCTGATATTTAGAAATAGATTCAACTATTTTATACGTGTTTAATTTGTTATAGATTGTTATAGACTTATTCTACGAATAAGTCCTACGAATAGGTAAATTATGTAGCGAAAGCAAAAAAAACTAATATGGAGTTCTCTGGTAAGTATAAAAACATAATATATTTGTCATACGGACTAATTGTAATTGTAAGATTATATTTATAACTCATATGGAACTTTTTTGTAAGTGAAAACATAATTTGATAAAAATTATGGAAAATTACTTTATACAATTTTATAATATAATATAATATACAATATAGCTTGCCGACACAATTGCCTTGCACCAAATTAATAACGTACGAAGGTCATCAGGGAATGGTCACCTGCATTAATGAACATACAATATAAAAAACGAGAGCAGAATAGATTTCTCTTGTCTGTTCCTGAAGATTGACGAATGGAACAAGATTTTATACAACAAAATCTAAAGAATGACAAAGTAGATGAAGAAGATCGGATAAATTTAATCTTAGTTCTGTACCGTCTTTATTCATATTACGACATTTATATTTTATCTGTTCTTATGACATCTACTTTCTCTGATATAAAAAGCATGTTTATTTAATCATTTTAATAATTTCTTGAAATTAATTATCACATATAAAATATTCAAACATTTTGACTGTTTTGTGATGAAAAATATTGGCAACTATTTATTATATTTAATGATTTTATTAAATATAATAAATAGTTGCCAATATTTTTTATTTTTTGATATATTAAAACAACTTGTACTACTTAAAAATGAATATTAAGTGTAATATTATAAATCATAATCAATAATAATAATAATTATAGTTATAATAATAATAAAATAAACTAATAATAATAATAATAATAATAATAATAATAATAATAATAATAATAATAATATAATAATATAATAATAATATAAATTAGATTTGGTTCTACGGATAGATTATATAACAAAAGTAGAAAAAGTATATGGAACTCTGGTAAATAAAAACATAATTTATATATTAATGTACTAATAGACTCATTGTAATTGTGAGTTTATATTTATAACTTAGTTTGTTTTTGAACAAATTATATTAAGACAGGCTCTATTTTATATTGCAAATTTATTATTTTTGGTATTTTTATAAAATATTTTTATAAATTTTAATTATATTTAAATAATGTGATAATCCTATATTTGAATTTTGCGGGTGCATTTGGGATCAATTTTTGATTGGCTATTCCATCATATTACCGCCATTAAGCGCAATGTTACACCCACATTATTACATCATGGATTGCGTTCCGTTTCACGCATAGAGCGCATAGATCGCTTGGAAATCTATAATATATGTTACGTGAACTATAGATTTTCAGGTATGCGCTCAATGCGTGAAACGGAATGCATCCATGGTAAAAGCTGAGTTTTAAAACCTATTTCATGGGCAGTGCAGCAATTCTGTAAAATCACCAAACAATGCTAGTTAGTTACTAAACTGTTTTTCACTGCTCATAAAATATTACCTTAAGGGCCAATTTCATCACCTTCGTTAGGCATATGTTGTGGACCAATCAATTTCTTTATGTTTATGGTTATGCGCTTGTGCAAAAGTGTGTTTCCCACTTTAACTAACTGTAGGTTGTAACGTCTTGCCAATTTTAAAAACTATATTCTAGCTAGTAATTAAGTACCGCTTTTATCCCTACAAAATACCTATGGAATAATTATGTAATCCATTTGCTTTTATTTTAATTGTTAACTAATTTCATTAATTGCTTATCATTCTAGTTTCATATGGTTATTTAACCTAAAAACCGAATATATTTTAATCCTTTTAGTAATAATAATCAATGGCGCAAGGAATTGAGAATTCCTTAGATCGACGAATCAGGAAGCATTATTTAGAACTAGCTAGCTGTACAGCAGTGACTTTCTAGAACTAACCTGCTGATTACTTTAAGAACGAACTTGCGAGCGAGTTTCACACTCGATAATATCGATACTAATATCTAACTTTTAAGATTTTAATATTTAATCATACAGACAAATATATATATAATAATTACTCACTCTTAAATTGAGGAGTAAATGCGCCGTACTT
This sequence comes from Cataglyphis hispanica, assembly GCF_021464435.1. NCBI lineage: Eukaryota > Metazoa > Arthropoda > Insecta > Hymenoptera > Formicidae > Cataglyphis > Cataglyphis hispanica. The sequence goes on along the minus strand of NC_065954.1, from coordinate 9,273,445 downwards.
TATGGAATCATAAAACGTATATAATAATAATTTGTTGACTATGATTTGTTGAATATTATAATTATTTTATCCAAAACAACACATATTAAACTTTCAATACTATATTCAATACAATTATACTTTATCAATAATTAAAATCATATTAATTAAAACAGGTTATTATATAATGCGCGAATGCTTCCATAAAGAAATGATTTTAATAAAATTAATATGCTTTTATTGTAGTATCGATCAAACGACCATAAATATAAATTTAAGAGGCTTATATTCTATGGAATCATAAATTATATACATTACATATAATACATATAAGTTATCTAAAAGATCTATTTTTTGAAGTATAGAATGCCATAACTTTATATAAATTGCCAACTTATTATCAGAACTGAAATAAATAGAACAAATGATTCCATAAATTAATAAGCATAAATATTAACCATATTATTAAGGATTTTATATTATAAAATATTAATTAAGCCGAAGAGAATGCGCATAAGAGGCCTCATATCAGTGAAACCTGATATTGCGAGCGATAAGTCGAACGGACTCGCGACGGCTACGACCACGAGCGCCGAAACTTAATAGTCAGATAAACATATCGATCGACAATTCTCAGAAGAATTGTTGTTAAAAATCTTTCTTCTCAGAAGTCCTCCACTGAATCATTCTAAGAACCTTCCAGAGCTCAACGCGTGATCTGCACACGGCCCGAAGACCCTTTGTTTCGACAGTATATAAGCCGGCGATTTCGAACCTTCGGGGCAGTCAGTTCGGTCAGTTAATTAAGAGATCTTCGAGCATTCAGTTCGAGCATTGCATTACATTCAATTCAATTCAGTTCGGTCAGTCAATTAAGAGATCTTCAAGCATTCGAATCATTTATTCTTAGCTAACATTATTCATTACTAATTCATTACTATTTCGTACAAGTATTCGCTCCGTATTATTCGTTCATTGTTCGCGTACTATTCACCATACCATTTCGATTAATATATTAATTGTTATTACTGTCGATTCAGTGTTAAGTTGTGTAAAACTAAGGAAATAATAAAAAACTTTGTGCATACATCTGTGTACTTTTATCCGGCCTACTTCATCCACGACCGAGGTCTTAAAGGACGAGAGAAGGGCCTAACAGAGTACGACCAGAACTTGAACAGAAGGAAGGATTTTCCTGCCACATCACGGTAAGTACTTACAATTACTATAAATCCCCATCTTTCCATAAATATTAGAAACTTTATTTGAATTGACTGACAACCCCTAATATCATTCAATTACCTTTTCATCCTCTAAATAATAAGAAATCCCCTGTCAAGCATTAGCAAGTGGCTGACAGTTTCCAGTCAGTCATCTTTAATCTATTATCCTACTATTATTTAAAACACCTCTATAATATCAATACTAAGTAAGATTTATAAATTCCATGCAAAATATACACTACTGTTGTCATTTAAACCTGACTTAATCTTGCAACATTTTGCTCTTTTTCCCGAAAATCCATCGTTGCCGAGCGCTTATGGTGCCCCTGGCGACTCCCTCCTTTCTTCCTAAATTCTGAATATAATCCTTAAACCTCGTTGCCGAGCGCTTATGGTGCCCTGGCGACCTCCTCCTTTCTTCTTGAATTCTTTATATAACCCTTAAACCTAGTTGCCGAGCGCTGATCGAGGTGCCCTGGCGGCGTTTCCTATCAATTTAAAAACCTCCCACAAGAAATGACAACAGGAGATTAAATTGAAATCAAATTTATTATCTAATTTTCTGAACACAACCCAATCCTTGAACCTAGTTGCCGAGCGCTAATTACGGTGCCCTGGCGACATTACACATTCTCCCTAAAATTCCATCGTTGCCGAGCGCTTATTACGGTGCCCCTGGCGACATTCGACCTCTTTTCTAAACCTTCTCTTTCTATCAGAAATTTAGAGTCATAATATAATCAAGTATTGATATTAAATAAAAGACCTTATTCCTTAGACAATTCTCATAATAAATTAATTCGATCTAACTAACTCTCTATTATTTAGTGTCCACAATTTGTTAACTACCCTTAATTTCTATTATAATGTTCCTTTTCAAATCTTAATTCTCTAACTCTTACGGTTTCTAATTAATATATATATATATATATATATATATATATATATATATATATATATATATATATATATATATCTTAAGTAACAAGTCCCTTGCATATGGTGAACCCGCAATACAAGCGGACTTGCCATAAAACGCAACCATAATCGATATCTTTCTTTTATTATAATATTAAAATTCTCTATTCTTTAAACTTGATTAACCTTCGAATTATTTATACCTAGTTGCGTCCATATCCCTAAAATACCTAGTGAAACTTCCTAGTAACCAACTAGTTCCGCGCTACATCATTTCCCTAGATCCACTAGATTAGTCCTAGCTCTCGGCGTCCCTGGGGTATAGCCGGTGAAAGCAGGTTGTCCCATAAAAGTAGAGAGCAATCTTTTTCTCACTAACTGTGGTATAGAGAGAGAAAGAGCGTCGCTGAGACGTAACAAGGTATATATCTATGTATATTCGCACGCGAAACTAATTAGCCATATAGATAAGAAGATTATGTAATATTTATAAGAATTATTGTTATCAATATTATATGTGCTCATATCATTTTGGTAAATTTTATCGTAAGCACAAAGATAGCATATTGTTTGGAAAAGCAAGTATCATGAGCACAAAGTTTTTATTTATTGAATCAGTGGAGATTTTGCGGAATACCTTACCGCATTATAAGATCTTTTTGGAAGTGATTTTAGTGATTTGGCTAGCTTGGTTTATTTCTAAAAGGCGAAATAACAGTCATTCAATACCATCAAAAGAATTAGTAGAAAGTAAATTAGCAGAGTATCGACCAGAGTCTCTAGTACCAAAACCACTGGAAGAACATCCTTCGCTAAATCCTAAATACATTACTTCTAGAGTTGGAAAAAGAATAACAGTCAATGGTAAAGATTGTCTCAATTTGGGTACACATAATTATTTGGGTTTAAGCGACAGTGCAGAAATACTAGAGAGTGCAATAACAGCTATAAAGAAATATGGTGTTGGCTCGTGTGGACCACGAGGTTTTTATGGAACTGTCGATGTACATCTTGAACTAGAAGAACGTTTGGCTAATTTTATGAACGTCGAGGAAGCAATTATTTATTCCTATGGATTTGCAACTATAGCATCTGCAATTCCAGCTTATTGTAAACGTAATGATTTGATATTCGTAGATGATCAAGTAAATTTTGCAATTCAAAAAGGATTAGATGCATCTCGTGGAAATATCCAATATTTTAAGCATAATAATGTTCAAGATTTACATAATCTTTTAATAAAACAAATGGAAGCAGATAAACAACATCCTAAAAAAGCTGCAAAAGCTAAACGTTTCCTGATTATAGAAGGCATCTATATGAATACAGGAAATATTTGCCCTTTGCCAGAATTATTAGATCTTTGCAAAAAATATAAATTGAGAATTTTTATTGATGAATCGATATCATTTGGTACTATTGGTTTACATGGAAAAGGTGTTACTGAATATTTTAATATTCCTAGAAATCAAATAGATATGATAATGGGTGAGAAAAATTGTACATTGTAAAATTGCCAATAATTAAATGTATTAATATGTGTATATATATTATATATATATATATATATATATATATATATATATATATATATATATTTTTTAGGATCTTTAGAAGGAGCTATAGGAACTATTGGAGGTTTTTGTGTGGGAACATCATTTGTTATTGATCATCAACGTTTATCTGGACTTGGTTATTGTTTTTCAGCATCTCAGCCTCCTCTTTTGGCATCTGCTGCTATTACTTCTTTAGATATCATGGAAAATAATTTACAAATGTTTCAATTATTGAAAGATAATGCCTTAGCAATAGACAGTGGTCTTAAAGAAATATCAATGTTAGAGTGCTCAAGTTCTGCAGAATCACCTTTGAAACACATATATTTAAAAGAAAAAAAAGATCGTGCCATTGAAGAGAAATTACTATCAGCTATATCTAATAAATGTGTAGAAAATAATTTGGCAGTTATACTTCCTGCTTATTTGGAAGTGGAAAAAGTTTTACCTAGACCTAGTCTGAGAATTTGTATATCTGCTAATTTGAATAAAAGCGATATCAATTTTGCATTAAATATTTTGAAGAAATGTACAGAGGAAATTTTGTCATTTTACAATTGAAAGAGAAACAAATAAATCGTAAAGAAAACATTCAAAGAATCCACACACACACACAAACAAATATATTACAAATATATCGTGTGTATATATATATATATATATATATATATATATATATATATATATATCTTTTGAAAATATATTTTAACTATATTTTTATGTTGTTGATAAAATATTGTTAAAAACAAAGCTTTATAATTATCAAATAAGAAAATGTTTTTAAAAATTTTTTCTTAAAAAATATTTTAATATTCATGTGAGATAGAAGTAGAAAGTTGTTTTTGTAATAGTCTTAGAATTTAAATGCTGTTTATATTCTTTACTTAATACCACTAAATATTGATACATAAAAATAAATATAATTAATATTATTTTATTATAATATTACTTGTACTACATGCAGAGTGTTTATTTGAGTTTTATCACAATGCTGTCAACTAAGTAATATATAATAAAATTATAATTATATAATAAAATTATAATAAAATTATAATTATAATTATAATTTTTTATTACATATGTAACCCAATCATAATCTTATGGTCAATATAACATTCCTGTTCTAATCTAATATATTGCAGTATTTTTGTGGCGTAATACTTAAAACCGAACTATTCTTGAATCTATATCACTATTATACATTTAATTCAAGAACTATTTTAACAAGTTTTTTTTTATTAATAATAACTACAGGATCACTTTTATAATTTAAATATAACAAAAAATCACTTTGAGTTTTTAAAAATGTCTGTTTCATTATGTAGAAAAATTGAGTTTGGAATTCTAATCTTTTTTCTGGCAAGAATTTGGCATTACCATACAAATTTTTGACAAAATTTGTAAATTTCAACAAATATATCTTAACTTAACTGATAAAGTTATTAATGATTCTTGGAATTGATGATTGGTCAAAGTGGCAATATATCATAAAAAATTCAAAGAAGTATAAAGTTCTACAAAATTCATGATTAATTTTCTTATTTGCAATTTTTAAGTAAATGTTTAGAATAAGCATTCCACTTAGATTTTGATATATATATGAAAAAAAAAGAAAAATATATATATACAGGGTGTATCAAAACAAGTATAGTGTCCTTAAAGGATCGTATTCCTGAATGAATTCTAAAACGATTTTTCCTTTACGAAAATTTGATCTGAAACTTAGTTTTTAAATTATAAAAGGAAATAGTGATCGAATTACGGGACGGGTACATATGGTAGGCAGGGGCGGTGCAACTTATCATTCGATACAGGCGCTTACGCGAGGCGCTCGCTACAGCTGACCCGAGTGCTACAGCGTACTCATCCCGTAAGTTGCTCACTATTTCCTTTTATAATTTAAAAACTAAGCTTCAGACGAAATTTTCGTAAAGAAAAAATGATCTTAGAAATCATTCAAGAATAAGATCCTTTAAAAACGAACGATTATTCTAAATCACCCCGTTACAGCACTCGATCAGCTGTTTGCTATACGCGATGAGTGTGTGTGTGTGTATGTGTGCATGTGTCGTGTGCGTGTGTGTCTATGTATGAGAACGTGTACGCGTATTGCATCATACATACACGTTTACATACATACACACACAACACTCTCTCTCTCTCTCTCTCTCTCTCTCTCTCTTACTCACTCACTCTTTCTCACTCTCTAATGTTGTTTGCTTGCTCGCTCGCTCGCTCGTTCGCTCGTTCACTCACATACTTATTCTTACCTTGTAGAGATTCTTTATAAATAAAATAATTAAACAAATAATTATTGCACGCGTATAGCACGAGTTTTTTATCGATTATTTTATATCGATACTTTTACATTTTTACACTTACGCACTGAATCGATAAATTGATTAATGATTTTAACGATTATGACGATCGCGATTATTCACAATGTATCACTACCGATTCACTTAATCACTTGAAAAAATGCGTTATACGTGTACGTATTATTTAACACGGAGAACGCGCGACATAACTCTTGCCTATACAGCAGAAAATTGTCTCGTTTCTCCGACCCCCGATGTTTCTCCTTTGTTTTCCGTTGTAGACAGTCGCTGATTAGCTAACTTTAATATCGTATAACAACGAAAAGAAAGCTCAGATCAAAAAATAGTAAAGGACTTTTTTGTTCAGTTTACTGTGCTCTACCTACTCACGAGCGTTGGCACAATCTTTGCAGGACACCCTGTATATATATATATATATATATATATATATATATATATATATATCATAATTTCATCACAGTTACTTTCAAGATTAAAAGCCTATTTCGGGTCGAAATAAAAATATCACCATTCGATAGAGCATATCCGATTTATTTAAAAAATGTTCGCGATTTTTGATAAAAGCTATTTATTTTCATTTTAAATAGAGGTATACAGGTGGTCTAGGACATCCTGTATATATATATATATATATATATATATATATATATATATATATACAGGATGTCCTAGATCACCAACACATCCCTTTTTTTCAAAAACTAAGCATTTTAGAGAAAAACATTTTAAAGAAAAATTGTATGGTTTTAAGGGGAACATAAGATGGTGTCATTGGTTTGACCTTGGATGGCATCGTTAAGGTCAAGTCAAGGACATTTTTAATTTCTTAAATGGAACCCATTAGACCCTGTATATCTCCTGTATACCTTATTATTTTGTACATAAAAGTATTACGATACAATTATCAAACACTAAATAATTTTCGAGATATTTTATATTTTATACTAATATGTCAGATTAAGATACAAAATAACTCAAAAATTCTTAATGAAAACATACTTTATTATAATGTTTTGGAAAGCTCTTGACATAAGATATAAGAATATGCAATAAAAAATAGGGAATTCCATTTAAAAAATTAGGGGTGTCGTTGATTTGACCTTAACGATGCCATCCAAGGTCAAACCATCTTATGTTCCTCTCAAAACCATACAATTTTAGTTCAAAACGTTTTTCTCTAAAATGTTTAGTTTTTGAAAGAAAAGGGGTGTATGGATGGTCTAGGACACCCTGTATAATATATTTCATATATGTATAAAATATATATATATATATATATATATATATATATATATATATTGCGACGACTTTTCCCTCCGCGAGCCGTCGAACTCTGAGCGCGTCTGCCGTCGTGATCTCTCCGTCGCGCGGTTGTTCGGTTACGCCGACGAACGGGAGTAACATTCTCCAGACGGGAGATGCGGGAAAAAGATCGGGGACAAAAGGAGAATCGAGATATAATTACACGCTGGGAGGGAACGGGGTGGAAGGTGTTCCGCGCGTGCGGTGACGAAACCTTAAAACTTTCGGTACGGAGGGGCTGGCCGCGGTTATACATTCGTGGGACGAGGAAGTTTTCCACGAGAGGGGTTGCACTCTACGGCGGCGTAAGCCGCGAAAACGTGTTTTGCAGCATTCATAGAAATTTCGTGCGTGATTGACACTAAACTTTTCATTCGGGCCGCGACAGGCATCGGTGACTGATGCGGCATTTAACGTCTTTAAAAACATTTCTAAAATGTTTATACTGCTTTGTCGTAACCTACACATATCCTCAGCCAAAATCAGATTTCGACGGAATCTTATCTCGCGGATAAGAAGGAAAGACAGACAAAACAGGCATAGCGCTTAACGTTTTAAAATCATCTATTTCTTCATAATACATTAATTAAAGAGAATGGAGTTGATATAAATAATATGTTTCAGTATTACAAAATTAAAATAAATAACAAAACTAAGGGTATAATATAATAAATTACAAAGCTAATAGTGCAACTTGGTGTGATAGATTTCGAAACAAGGAGAAACGCACAAGCCCACATTGCATTGTTCACACTGATACATCGATTCACGTCTCACACCACCAGCCGCACATACAACGCATCTTCGTTTTCGATTTTTCTTCTCCGACTGGTATATTGAAGGAAAATGTCTCCCTGTGAGCCTTGTAGGATAATTATTCCCTGACCTGCTGCATCGATGATGTTCATGATTTTTGTGATATTCGTGTAAAATTTCTTTGATCAGCTGAAGCTGAAATTTCGCCATTGATATTTGTATTTTTGTGGTGTCCTTATATAGACAGAATGCGTTCCAGACGCAAATATCAATCAAGTGGAAAAAGTATTTCCGATACCATTTTAAACTTTTGCGAGTTGCATCGATAGTACTTATCACCATATCTGATTTGTCGATTATGCCCATTGAAGAATTATAATCTATTACGCATTTTGGCCTTAGAATAAATTCATTTTTTCTTGACTTTTTGGTACTTCTGCAAACTCTTCGTTATGGATAGTAGAAAGCATATAAAATTCCTTTCTGTCAGACCATTTCATTGCCAATAGATTTTCAGATGAGCGGAACACTGCCTCTCCTTTCTTCAATTTATCATTTATCTTCGGCATATCTTTTCGTCTTTTCTGCACTGTGCCACAGGCGTTCGTACCTTTTCGTGGAGTAGATTAAACAATGTGGGACTTGAAAACCAGTTGTCCAGATAAACAGTATGGCCTTTGTTCAGGAAAGATTGCAAAAGCGACATTACAATGTTCCCTGGCTTGCCAATATATGGATATTCGGTAGTTACAGAAGTACTAGCCCCACAATAAATAATTATATCTTGGATATAACCTGTTTTGCAGTCACAAAGAAGGAATGATTTTATCCCAAATCTACTGCGTTTCGAAGGGATATATTGCTTAAAAGACAGACGGCCTTTGTAGAGGAGTAGGCTTTCGTCTATACATAATCTTTGGTATGGCTGAAACGCATTGCTAAATGATGTTCTTAACATTTCCACTACTTCATTTATTTTGTGTAAACGATCAGTAGTGTGGCCGACTATATCCGTAAAATGCAACATTTGCAATAATGAAAAGTAGCGATCCCTACTGATAATTACACTAAAAATATCGCTTCGGAGAAGCTTATCTTTAGACCAGTATTCCTTTAAGGATAGCTTTTTGTTTCGCGTCATTAATAACGACGCAGCAATAAAACAATATAATTCATCCACATCCATCCCTTCTGAAACGTCCAAGTAATCCCTTTTAAGCTGTCGACACCAGTATTTGTTTGTTTTTTCCACAATAAATTTAACTAAATCTTCAGAAAAAAGCTGTCGGAAGTAATCTAAAATTCTTGACGAACGACCTAAATTGTTCCCTACTAATCCCGAATGATGTGGCGTAAAACTATGAATTTTTGGACTATGTTTCTTAGATGTCCATTTTATGCAAGAAGGAGTATCAAATCGTACTTCAGGCATTTCTGCTTCTTCGGACTCCGAGGTGCTAAGTACACGTACCGGATTGTTTCTCCTCCTTTTTCGAAATGCTAATAAATATTCATTTTCTTCTTCAGAATCACTTTTTGAAGCAATGATTTTCTTTGTCCATTGTGCTCCTTTCAAACGTTTTACACTCATCCTGGGGAACTAAATTCAAATTGTAAAAGTCATACATTCAAAAATTAACAATATAAACAGACATATCAATTTGTTTTTCGTAGCTTATCTATAAAGCAGCTAACGTAGCTAAACCGTATCCCGACGATTAGAAAAGCCGGGAATTTTAAACACAGAATAGTAAAGTAATGCGTACTATAGAGAGTAATCATACCCACATACTTTACGTGGGTGCCACTAGGCGGCAGTGGTAGCACCCACATAACTTTCTGAGGATGCCGCCAATTGGCGACGGTAGGATCCAGAAAATGTTTAGTGGATGCCGCCAATTGGCGACGGTAGGACCCAGAGAATGTTTAGTGGATGCCGCCAACGGGCGGCAGTAGTACCGAAAGGGTTAAAACTCGCGATAATTTTAATTGGGCGAAGATACGGTCTTGCACATATCAATTCGTTAAATACGCGAGATAGGCGCGAAAAAAACGCGAAAGAAAGAAGTAGAAAATAGTTTCGTCGCGTGCGGACTAACTCACCTAACAGTAGAGGGACAGGGCATATGTTGAACGAACGCGAAATTGAGGCAAGAAGCGACAAAGACAGAGCGACAAATACACGTAAAATGAGAATAAAATCGTGAGGTAACAAGAAAATAACAGATTTATTACTTTGAATGAATCGTGTCCTGATGGATAAACCATAAAGAGGTGGTGAATTCGCGCAGTTATTCGGCGACCACAAATTCGGAAGCGAGACTGGACACTAGAGACAGTTTAGCATCGCTGAAAATAGGACGCCGTTAAATTAAAGTCGGTCGGGCCTAGACCCGAACGCAATTATACCGGGTCAATTATCGGACCCCGTGTGAATCGATAATATCACTCGCTATTGTACGTTAACCATATGCATCAAGTGCACGCCGAAACATGAACTGCGCAAATATAGCTCGCAACACTCTGTACAATATTACGTACCAACCGCGAAATCACTCTATCGTTCATTCATTCCAACGCATATAATTCGACAAAAAAGAATAAACAGAAAGATATCCGCACGAAACATGCTCACACTCGATGGCTAACAATAAAGATACATAATTGCGAGGCACACTCACTCTCGGCGATAGACAACTCACGCATATATGACTTATACGTTAGACGGGCGAGAAATTTCGCGACTACTGTATTACGTCGTATTTCCGATCCACGATCTTTAGAGAGATGCGGTATTAAACGCGAATATGCGGTATTAAACGCGAAATACTGATTGAATCCGCGAAACCAATATTCAAGACGTTTCGGGGCTCGAATCGCTTGCCGACTTGGTTTTATCGCAATCGAAATCACGCTAATAACGACGCGATGAACATCAAAATTCCGAGCTGAGCTCGGATTCAAAATTAACAACAAATAGCGACCACGACGGCAGAACAAACGTTTCCGATATCGCGAACGCGCTATTATTCAGCGGGATACTCTCACTAGAACGAAGCTCTCCTCCTGGGAGTCCGAGAGCTCTGGCGGCTTCTCGCCGCTCGGCCTCGTCCTCTCGAAATCCTGCCGCAAACTCTCTTGCTCTCCTTGTTCGCGGCCGGGATCTCTCGCTTGCTCACGTTCGATTTTTGCTCGGCAATCGTCCTCGAGACATACACGTCAATCGCACGCTACGTCTGCGTCAGTCTGACCCGGGATCGTCGCGATCTAGAATCGGTAACGCCGGACCAGCTCCAAGGATGCGCAATCGGGGTGCGTGTTATCACGACTAATCGCGTGATAACACGTGAGGCAGCCGCTGGACACACTCTTAATCGTACCGGGGGCGCGCACACCCCCGAGATATCGATCAATAATTTTCGCAGGACCCTTCTGAGGGGACGCCATCGGGTCTCGTCTTGATCTCGGGATCGAGGAACACACTGGCAGTCCTTGGCAACCTCTTTTTTTCCCGCCGCGCCTCGCGGCGGCGGAGCTCCTTCGGGGTCTTTCGAGGGCAAGTCTTCGCACGGTCCTGCGTCCAGATCGAGGATCCCCTCGGTCTCTCGCGTTTCTCGTTGCACGCTTCGGAATTCAACTGTTGCTTATATCCTCCGGTCTCACGTCCTCCCGAAGATCGCCCCTCGTCTTCCGAGCTGTCTTGATTGTTGTCTTCCCGGCTGCTTTCTCGCTCCTCCAATAAGACCATATCATATCGTAATAAGAGAATAATAAAAGAAATTAAAAATAGCGAAATAAATCCAACAGATAACACTCTGGAGATTTCGGTACGGCTTTCGCAATTTTCGACTAGCGCGGACGCGCTCAGCGATCGGTGAGATATCCGGAGGACGCACGAGGAACAGCAACCTCACTATATATATATACATATATACATACACACATACATACATGTGTGTTTGTGTGTGCGTGTGCGTGTGTGTGTGTGTGTGTGTGTGTGTGTGTAAATACATATAATTGTAAATATATATAATTGTTGTATATGTAAATGTTTATGTAGTATTTGTAGTATAAATTTACAAACATTTACAATACATTACATATTTATCTCAATTGGGACAGAATAATGAATTTACAATATTTTGAATATTGAATTTCCAATATCTTAAATATTGTAAATACAGAGTAAATAATGACTCCTCCATCGTCTATTCTTGTGAGACACAACCATATACTTATTTTGTCTCTCCAATAAATATAATCTTTGCATTGAATTTTTTTTCTTGATGATATTTTTTGTGCATCATCCCAGAGAATATGGAAACGTCTTTAAGGCGTCTAAAAGACGTCCTAAAATTATTCAGACGTCTTATAAGATTATTAGAAAGACGTATTTATGATGTCTTTAAGACGTCTTATGTCCTGTTTTATGACGTCTTTGAGATAATGATGTAATAATATAGATGTAACATTGCGCATAATGGCGGCAATATGATGGGATAGCCAATTAAAAATTGGTCCCAAATGTACCCGCAAAATTCAAATGTAGGATTTTCACATTATTTAAATATAATTAAAATTTATAAAAATATCTTATAAAAATACCAAAAATAATAAATTTGCAATATAAAATAGAGCCTGTCTTAATATAATTTGTTCAAAAACAAATTAAACTATAAATATAAACTCATAATTACAATGAGTCTATTAGTATATTAATATATAAATAATGTTTTTACTTACCAGAGCTCCGTATACCTTTCCTACTTTTGTTATATAATCTATTCGTAGAACCAAATCTATTTTATATTATTATTATATTATTATTATTATTATCATTTTTATTATTAGTTTATTTTATTATTATTATTATTATTATAACTATAATTAATATTATTATTTATTATGATTTATAATATTACACTTAGTATTCATTTTTAAGTAGTACAAGTTGTTTTAATATATCAAAAAATAAAAAATATTGGCAACTATCCATTTATTATGTAAAATAAAATCATCAAAAAACAGTCAAAATATTTCAACATTTTATATGTGATAATTATTTTCAAGAAATTATTAAAACGATTAAATAAACATGCTTTTTATTTCAGAGAAAGTAAATTTCATAGGAACAGATAAAATATAAATGTCGTAAATATTAATAAAGACGTCCAGAACTAAGATTAAATTTATCCACTTCTTTATCTGCTTTGTCGTTCTTTAGATTCTGTTGTACAAAACCTTGTTCCATTCATCAATCCTCAGGAACATACGAGAGAAATCTATCCCCGTTTTTTGTATTGCATGTGCACTAATGTAGGTGACCATTCCCTGATGACCTTCGTACGTTATTAATTCGATGCGAAGCTGGTGTTGGCACGCTATATTATAAGTTTGTAACGATGCATCCCCCATCGTTTCCGACACGTCGCCCGTCGGAAGTCTGCCGCCCGGCGAACACCAGCTGGGCAGGGGCAGAGGCGCTTAGCGTCCTATTTTTAAAGCAATGACAAACACCAACGGTGTTTGTCATAAACAACCGATCGCCGAGCAGCGCCGAGCATTGCCGGCGACCGCCGAACGCTCAACGTCGGAGGCCCCGCGTCGTTTCCTTCACCCCGAGAGGGATGTAAACGGCGCGGGTGTCGCGACCGCTCAAAAAGGGTATAAAAAGCCCGACCGACCACCAGACCAGACCAGACCGGCAACTGAATCCGCTCGAGTAGAACGCTCGAAACAATACCAGAAATCGCTCCAAACCGACGAAAGACAGTGAACCGGAGGTTGACGTGTTCGCAGCCTCTGTCGAGAATTCTCGACTATCTGTTCTCGAGACGAATCCCGTCATAACACCTCCGTAAAGGACCGAGAGTGGACGAATTCGCCGCTTTCCTCGAGTATTTTCGAGCCCTTACGATCCGTACACCTGACTGTCCGAACTCCACGCAACGACGTATCCCACGACCATTATCTGGGAACACGCGCCGCGTCACCGACACCGACGCATAATACCAACTGCAGGCCGTTACCCTGCAGTTCGCGCCGAACACCCGGTCACATACTGTACGCGCCTTACCGCGCATATCTATTACGATATCACACCGCGAGATATCGATAGTACTTTGACATACGTTGTCAACACGCGCCCACCTTACCGCGCGCACCTCGCGCCTACAGGCACGCACTGACAACATGCGCCCGTCTCACTGCACGCGCCCCGCGCCACGAGCCGGGCCCTTTAACCAGACGCGCAAAACACTGTCTAGACCGGCGTCACAACAGTGCGCTATTATTGTATCGACTCGTATAAAGATTGTAACAGCTGACCATTGCCATCGAGTGGCAAATAAACGACGTACTTTTCAACTCACGTCCTACCATTGTGTTTCAAACCCTTCACGAATCCTGATCCCGATTGCGCTGTCCGTGCACGCGAAACCGCTCGTGAAGCGGCCCGTTACAAGTTATATTATATTATAAAATCGTATAAAGTAATTTTCCATAATTTTTATCAAATTACGTTTTCAAATTATATTTTTACTTACTAGAGAACTCCATATTAATTTTTTTGTTGTCGCTACATAATTTACATATTTGCAGGACCATATCTATAACAACCTATAACAAATTAAACACGTATAAAATAGTTGAATCTAAATATGAGAAGAAAAAATATATTTATATTAGTATACAGTATTAATATACTTTAAATTAAGTATTAATATACTTTAATTTATTAAGGATTCTAAAGTGAGTAGTAGAGTTATGAGTTCTAAGTCTGGTCCTCTAAGGGGGAATGAGTGGGGAGGGGAAATCGCGCGGGGGTAACACGCAGGGTGTGACGTCACGCGGAGGGAAGAGAGGTATGACGCGATAGTATGACATCACGCGAGGGGGGGAGTATGGCGTCACGCAATGGAATTCGCGGCGCGATCGGTTGGCGATGAGTCCGTGGCGGGGGAGGGGGACCAGGACACGATCAGTCGGCGAGGAGTCCGTGAGGAAGAGAGAGGTCCAAGGCGCGATCATTAGGTGCGGGGTCCGCGGGGAAGAAAGCGATCCGCGGCGCGATCGATAGGCGAGAGGTCCGCGGGAAAGAGAAGGATCCGTGGCGCGACCGGTTGGTGAGGGGTCCGCCAGGAAGAGAGGGAGAGCGCACGAGAGACTGCATGCATGTGAGAGGATAGCGTGAGAGATGAGAGAGAGAGAGAGAGAGAGAGAGAGAGAGAGAGAGAGAGAGAGGTATAGATGAGATGATGTAGAAGAAGACAAATAGTAGATGTGTATATATGTATAAAATATATATAAATATGTGTGTGTGTATAAAATATAAAATTATAATACAAAAATATAATAACAATAATAATAATAATAATAATAATAATAATATAAATAATACGCGTTATTTGAAACAGATAACAACAGATTTTATTAGTTAAATAATAATAATATTGTGTTATAAAATTGGAAAAATACATACAATTAATTTAATTTGTACAAATGGGGCACATGTTGCACGGCAATATTTGACGGCAATGGCCTCCCGCACTGTGTGCAATATTCGTCCAATATCAATTCGCAGAGTGTGCTTTGATGTTCTCGCACAACATGAATGCTGGAAAAAGTCCGTAATATTTAAAAACATGATGTGCAGAATTTAACATGTTCTTCTGTAATATAAATATATACAATACATTTTAGTTCCACCTAAACCGTTTATTTCCACTTTGTTTATAATTTGTTCTTTAATGTCTGCGATATCATCACCGTCACTATCGTAGTCCGAATCTTTAGACAGTATGCGGTCTTCATCCGAAAAATTATTATTGTCCATTAATTGATCGTTCCCATTTGCTTCGTTATTGTCCAAATTATTTTCTTCAATGAACATCACTTCATCGTCGTCATCATCATCAATCACAATAACTTCATGTTCATCCATAGCACGCAAAATCGTTATAAAAAACGTACACGATTTGACAAGAACATCGTAAGAGAATTGAATGGATAATGTTACACACTTCTCTCGATTATATATATTTTAATTCTATATCTTTGTCTCCTTCTAACTAGAATATCATGTCTCATATACATCATTTTTTTACATCTTTAGCAGAACGTGTTGAGAAAAAGATTTAAGTTTGTTGACTTTGTTATGTTATAAAGGATGGAAGAAATAATTAAAATTAGGTAAATAAATAATAAAATAACTTATTTATTACAAGCATCACAAAGAATGTTATTTACAGCGCATGCTAATAATTCACAATCAATAAGTGATTCGCTGTCAAATATATCATTTTCAAGAATCTCTTTTGCAGCATCACACATATTAGTAACATTATTACGTTGCAAAACATTAACAAATTGTTGAAATTTTTTGTTAATTATATGTGTATTTTCACACAACCAGTAATACATATGATCAATAGATTTTTCAAAATCAAATAAATATAATACAGTTTGCAGTTTCATGTATAAAGGATTATCATACATTGTCATTTTTATAATATCCGAATCAGATATTTTAATCGCTTCGATTATTAAATCTCGAATCCGCAATGGAGGTGATTGTACAAGTCGTTCGATGTCTACACGTTTCTGCATCAACGCATTCCACGTTTCAAAAGGTAATACTATTTGATTGCCTCGGTTATGACCAAGAACCAATTGCACGCAAGACACGGCCACAACGCTTATTCCAAATATTTGTATGATGTCGGGGTTAGGGCGTATCTTCTGCCAAGGATGCGAACTGCGCGACGAGACTCGAATAAAACGATATAAAAAGAATCTTTTAATAAATGTTTATTTAAGGAAAAAATATGAAATGTTTTAAGTTAATCAAAACTTACTTGCTACATTTCTTCTTCTTATACGGTGGAGCGTCTTGAATTGGAATATAATAATTCATGCGGTTTCCTCCAGCGGGATACATTATGAACTTTTCACACAAGCGGTCGATGCAATACAAGAACGTATTGAACATATTTAAAATATGTATTAGCGTTACAAAATTGCACTGTGGTGGGGATTATTGCCAACGCGATATTTTTCAATTTATCAAGCGCCGATGTTCGGCTGCTATTCGCGATGACATCACCCCCGCCAGATGTGAGATATAGCTAAATGCACAAAAAAATGCAATGTAATATAAAATTTTCAAACGCCGATGTGCGGCTGCTTCGCTATGATGTCACCCTAGATCTTGCATGATCGTGTCAAAATCGTGAAATATAAGAACAATCATCAAGTTTAAATCGTGTTAACATACAAGTAATTTTTGCACCAGGGATGGCATCACTCCCCATGCGTGAGATTTAGGTGAATATACATCTTTCAAGCACCGATGTGCGACTGCTTTATAATGATCATTCATAGATATTCAAAATGTACGTGAGAAACCGCGAAATTATTTAATAAAAGGCTAATATAATAGGACAGTTGCATGCACCCGGGATTTAACATCATCTGTAGAAAATCCAATATTTGTCAAAATGTACGAATCGTAAGAATACTCGTCGAAGGTTAAAAATGCAATAATCAACACTATTTAAATTGTACGTGACAAATCGCGAAATACAGATTTAGTTGAAATATGATACACATTATGGAAAGAGACATTAAGATAAAATATAGTCATGGTAAAGAGACACAGCCTGTCAATATTTTTGTCAAATGTTCCGAGACAACAGCCGTTAATAAACTATGGCGGAAAACAGTGTGGAACAAAATCTACGTGAGCAATCTGCATGGCTGAATTTCATAGAGGAATACATTGCGTAAGAGCAACGATGCGATAAATATTTCGAATCATTGGAAGAGCAAAGTCGTATCAAGCGTCTACGATTATCGATCGGGATTTGACCGTCACTGATTGCCCGAATCGCACGACTCGAGGAATTGAAGAACTCGTTACGCAAAAGTTTTGTACATGGGAGTGTAAGATGCAGAACGTAACAAAATGGATTGATTTGGCGAGAAATTGCTACGGCGTTCGAGAGACGCATATTGACTGGCGCGATTATAAACCATAATCACATGGAGCCTCGTCAATTTTTCAAGGATGCCAAAGACATTGTGCTCGAACATGTGCAAAAGTGATGAAAAACACTTTAGTGTGAAAATTAATGCAGCGTGCAACGATGAATTTGTCACAGGTGATAAGCGCGCAAATAAGAATATCAATACGAGAAACTATAAATTATTTCGCACATCTGATTTGCACGAGTGGTACGAGCGGCGCGTTATCGAGCCCACTCTAGCATCGCTCGAAGAATTTCAACGCGACAGTGGGTGGGTATTGTCACGAATACTCGATTTAACTGAAATATAAACAAGTATAATCCTATGCGCGCGGGATGTAAAATTACCGCGGGAGATAATGATGAAGAGAGCGGTGATAAACGTGCAATCTAAAGACAGTGCGTGTTTCGCGTGGTCAATGGTCGCCGCTCTACATCCAGCTGAAAGAAATGCAGAACGGGAATCGTCGTAACCACATCATACGACAGTACTGAATCTCCAGGACATTGAGTTTCCAGTGAATCAAATTAAAAAATTTGAGCTTGCTAACGATAACTCCATAAATGTATATACTATGAAGGAAAATAACATTGTCCCGCTACGTCTCAATGACCTAAAGAGAGATAAACAAATCAATTTGCTGTACGTGGAAGACAATAACATTGGACATTTCGCGTGGATCAATAATATATTCAGAATCGTGAGCTCGCAATTGAGCAAACATAATGGCCAAAAATACATTTGTGATCGATACGTATATTTTATATATTACATTTTTATTAAATATATACGAAAGAAAAATTAATTATTTCCTTTACAGATATTTGTAGTACTTTGGATCGGAGGAAAAATTGCAATCACATACGGTGGACTGTCAAGAGATGAATGACTGTGCTATCAGATTACCGAGCGAAAGGAACAATTGGCTCACGTTCAACAATTACATCAGGAAAGAGCGATTTCCTTTCGTCGTGTACGCCGACTTAGAGTTCGTTTTGGAGAATACGGAGGAAGAAAAAAATTACCAGCATCATCAAGTATTTAGTATCGCTTATTATGTACATTGTGGATACGACGATTCGTTATCCGCGTATCATTCTCGTCGCAGTACCGATTGTATCGCGTGGTTCGTCGAAGAACTTAAAAATTTAGCATTGCGTGTAAAGACTATTTTAACCACTAATGTCCCCATGGTAAATTTAATGCGTGAAGAATGGGAAAAATTTAATAGTGCGACGCATTGCCACATATGCGAAAAACCATTCGTGCATGACGATACATGCGTACGCGATCATTGCCATCTGTCCGGTCAGTATAGAGGTCCCGTACATTGCAAATCAAATTGCAATTTAAATTATAAGATCTCTTTTTGCATTCCAATAGTTTTTCATAATTTACCCGGTTAGGACTCACTATCAACTTTCAAGGAAATAGTTACAGCGTTCGAAGGGGAAACTGAAATACTTCCAACAACAAAGGAAAAATATATATCATTTACAAAAAATGTTAAACTTGCAGAAGAGAAAAATCTTATTAAATTGTGTTTTATCGATTTGTATATATTTCTTATCTTCAATCAGTCTCGACAAATTGGCATCTTTTTTGAATAAAGACAAACTCAAAATTTCACGTTCCAAATTTGCAGCATTATCCAATCATGATTTCAATTTATTAACACGGAAAGGCGTTTTTCTGTACGAATATATTGACTCCGTCGACAAGTTGTAAGAGATATGTTTACCATCGCGCGATTTATTTTACAGTTCCTTGGTGACACAGTATCCGAGAGCGATTATGAGCACGCCGAGAACGTCTGGAGGCGGTTCTCCATTCGAACGCTAGACGAATACCGCGATCTGTATTTAAAAACGGATGTCTTGTTATTAGTAGACATTTTTGAAAATTTCCGCGAAAGTTTTTTAAAAGTTATGGGCTTCACTCCGGGTATTACTATACTCTTCCCGGATACATGTGGGACGCCATGTTGAAACATACAAATATTACATTCGATTACTTACAGATATCGACATGGTTTTATTTATCGAACGGGGAATACGTTTCGGTTTGCGTTAATGTTCCAACAGATACACGCATGCTAATAACAAGTACATGCAATCGTATGATCTATCGAAACCTTCATCGCATCTAATGTACTTTGATGTAAATAATTTATACGGATGGGCAATATGTCAACCTTTGCCTTATGCAGATTTCGATGGGTTGACAACATATTCAATTTTGATACATCATCGATCGCGCTCGATTCGCCTATAGGCTATATCCTCGAAGACGATCTCGAGTATCCGCAATGTTCACGAGGTGCACACTGACTTACCGTTTTGCCCGACACGCGACAAACTACCTGGACGGAAGATATGGTGCGGAAGCAATGATCGTGAAACCAAATTTTCACAGTAGAAGCGTGTTTTCGAAAAATTTGATCGCCGTTGAATTGCGCAATCTCGAGGTGAAATTCAATAAACCAATTTACGTCGTAATGTGTATCCTCGATATATCCAAGACATGTTTGTACGAGTTTTACCACGATTACAAGATACCATTTTATCGAGAGAAATGTAAAGTCATGTACGCCGATATCGACAGTATATCACATAGAGTGTGAAGATGTATATGAGAATATAAAGCGCAAGAAATTTGATACGACAAATTTGATACGAGCGATTATGCAGTGGACAATGTTATGCGTACTGTATACCGCTTGTGAATGAAAAGGTATCGGGTTTAATGAAGGATGAAAATAATGGAGCCATCATGACCGAATTCGTCGGGCTTTGGACAAAAATATACGCGTTGCTAGTAGATGGCAAGAAGGACACGAAAAAGGTAAAAGGCATAAATAGTAACGTCGTCGCGAGAACGATAACATTCGACGATTACACGCGGTGTTTGAACGAAGAGATTGAAATGACGCGTCAGCAGTCTTGTATAAGATCTAAATTACACGAAGTTTACACTATTCGTGAGACAAAATTGCTCTAAGTCCATACGATGACAAGCGGTATATCGTACCCAAAACCACCGACACGCTACCATGTACCTTGACCCTTCTATTCTTTCCCATCTTTCCTTTTTATCCATCTCTATGTCCTTTTTACAAAATAACCGAAGTCTAGCACTCCTTCCGATCTTTTCGCCTCTATCTCCATCACGCCCATACCTCTTTCCTCAAAAAATCCACATCTTTCTTCTTCCCACTTCGATAATTCTTTTTCTTCTCACCTCTCCTCAATTCCTCCCAACATCTTCCTCCCAATCCCTTCCCTCCACGCCTTTCTCCCGGCCCTACCTCTTAACTTCTCCCTCTGTAATTGCCTTACACCCCTTCCTGTCCAAAACCCTGCTCCCAAATCCTCCCCCCTCCTCACACTGTTTCTAGTCTCCCTCAAGATATCCTCACTCCTTCTAATCAGCCCTTTCCTTCCCCCCCCCCTCTCTCTCAACGTTTCCATCAATTTCCTCCTATCTACCGAATCAAACGCAGCTTTTATATCTATAAAGAACGCCACTAATTTTCCTTTCTTTTTACCCAACTGTTTGTTCACTAAATAATTTAATGCAAATATGTTGTCCATTGTCCCTAATCCCTTCCTGAATCCCGTCTGATTCTGGTACCAATCTCTTTTTCTCCACCTCATCGCTTAATCTACTTGTCAGCACTGAAGCATACACCTTATAAAGCGTCGATGTTAGCGAAACCCCCTTATACTCTTCCATCTTCTCCCCCTTCTTTAATATCGACACACTCACCCTCTCATTCCATTCATCTATCCATCCCTCCCCCTTCCAAAACCCTCGTATTGCATATTCTTCACGTCCGATCCTCCGAGTCTGGCTCCTCTGTACTTCCGCGACGGCCTTTGTTCGACGTCTCGACGCGAGATTCTGACGATTTTGTCTTTATTCTGACGAAACTGATCTGTCTGATGATGTCCGATGATATGATGATTTCGCATTCTGGTCCGATCCGATTTCTCCTGATCTCGGATAGGCACTGAGATTTTGTGCGATGCTCGATTTCCTCTCGCGCCTTTGACGACGATCTTCTCGAACTTGTTTCGATCTGATTTTGTTCGACGCTCGAGTTCATCTCGTGCTTCGATCGACATTCCCGATCTCTCGTGACTTTGCCGGATGCCCGGACTTTATCCGACGATCTCGCCGGGATGGATAGAACGACCGACACTTACCTTCCGACGGATCCTTTATGCCGACTTTATTCGCTGCCGGACGCTGATTATCGACCGCCGGATGACCGGACCGATGATTTGTTCGCCTGACGCGCTCAAGCGGGATCTTAACGACGATGATTGACCGATTATCCCGACGATCCCGAGGATGGATTCGATTTTATCTCGAGATTTAAAGTTCAGAGAAGAAATTTCGACTTTCCGATCTGAACGACGACTGATGGATCGAACACGCGAGATTTTGACGATTCGCCCCGACTTCCGATCATATTCTTTACATTGTCCCTCTCGACAGCGCCACCGATCGACGACGCGATGCCAAGGAACCTTGAGATTTTATCGATGATATTCACGAGGATGACGATCTCGAGTGATTTCGATGACCCGACGACGAGGATTTGACATGATCGACGAGATATCTTGATGATCTCGATGGATCGACTCATGAGCGACACGATCCACGATGATCTTTACGAACGAATGATTTGACGCCAGACGTTTGATGATCCGGAGACCGGATCCGACTCTCGACGATGGATGATTGATGCCGACGGACCTGCCGCGCGATTGAACTGATCCGAGCGCCGAAAACGATCTGATGCCGATGAAGCGCCTGATGAACTTTGAAACGATGCGATGATTGCCCGAGATTCTCGAGGATGCTGACGGATCAATGATGATGAATTTCGATGCGTGACGTGATCTTTCGATCGCCGACGATGCCGATCGATCGGATTCTCGGATTTTGATGATCAGCCTGATGCCGGATTACGCGGATCTTTCGATGAAAAAGCGCCGATTTAACCTCTTTATACGGATTTTTCCGATTTTCTGACTTTGATGGATTTTTTCGACTTTATTTTATTGTGAGATCTCGGAAGATCGATACATCTGATTTTATCTGATCAATTCATCTTTAACATCGGATCCTCTCGATATCC
Organism: Cataglyphis hispanica; assembly: GCF_021464435.1. Classification (NCBI taxonomy): domain Eukaryota; kingdom Metazoa; phylum Arthropoda; class Insecta; order Hymenoptera; family Formicidae; genus Cataglyphis; species Cataglyphis hispanica. The sequence goes on along the minus strand of NC_065954.1, from coordinate 9,250,197 downwards.
ATTTCTTCATTTTCCTTCCTTTCCTTCTATACGAACTCAGCCACTTCTGCGCCCTCTATGAAGATTCCCGTCACCATCCACTAACCCGCTCTCTACGCTCTTCGCTACCTATACTCTATGGACTAACGGTCACTGCCCCACACCTCCTTTACACTCTTAAGCGAAGAGCACACGCTCCCCGCTTTAAGCGGGGAACACACACTTTTGCATAAGCGCATAGTCATAAGCATAAAGAAATTGATTGGTCCACAAACATATGCCTAACAAAATGAACCAATCAATTTCCTTATACTTATGGCTATGCTCTTATGCAAAAGTGTGCTCCCGCTTTATATTCGTCCTTACGCCTTGCCTCCACTTTCACCTTTCACCTCCCCACGCTCTCTCTCACTCACGCTTCCACACCAACACACTCCTCTACTCCTCCTCACTTTAACTCTCTGCAGCCAGCAAGATACACACATCAACCATCTCGAAGCACACTACCTGACACCGGAAACGGAAGTCCCTTTTACCTAATATTATTTGTATAAAATATATCTGTTCGAAATCATGTTATTTGCGACCGAGCGAAAAGGCACGATACAAAATAAACGTCGCTGCCCTTCACAAAGGATCCAGAGACAAAATCGTAACAAACAAGTTCGCGAAAATAAAAACGGTCGGCGGAAATGAGCGAATTTCGAGAGCCATCTGAATCCTTCGAGAAAGAGGCGACTTTATAAAAGCGAACCGACGGCCGTACTCGGGGCACTCCGCTAAGAACAATCGACGCGTGTACACTATTCTAGTGATTACAGAAATTCGGTTACGTGGAGAAATATTTATATATTTCAGTGCCGTTGTGTGACTACCGGAGTTATTCCGAGACAAACGATTTATCGTTGTTCATCCGCCGCGTGCGAATTACGATTATAGTCGTGCGACACGCGTAATCTGTCTTATGACAAGTATACATATTATAATCGTTCTAGGATTAATCGCATTTCGATACTCGCGGATGTGTCTGTCCGTCGTCCGTCTCACTTCGCGCTCAACTTTTCGCGGCACGCTCGCACGCGCGTCCACATCAAATTCGCGCACAATATTTATAATATTATTGTTAACATTTTTATAATATATTATTTTTATGTATCCAATAGTTGTGTGTTGCATCAAATCCCAACCATTTCAAATAAACCTCATCGCTTTTTGCATATCACCTTTTCCACGAGATGCACGGGATTAGCAACGAGATGTAACTCGTATTCGCAAAATCCTCCGGCGACGGGATTTCCGCGCGAATCTTCGAGAATAAGTCATGGGATTAGTTTTCTGTACTTTGACAATCTCAAACATTTCGGTGGTCCAATTTGGTGTGTAATCTTTGTCAAAGACAGTCTTGAATTTACTCACGCGTAGTGAATTGCCTACTTTAAATCTTGCAGGTGCAGCAATCTTTACATTGTATACCCTATTTAAAAGTTTATCGGCGATCGCGGAAGTTACATCGATAGGTTTCATATTGATAGTGCGACGTTTTCACGCATCGTACTCTCCAACGAGCTGTGATAACGCATCGATCCATTTGTAATTTACATTAAGCGCAAACATTTTCCACATATTGTTTTTAACGTTCGGTTGAATCGTTTCACGACTGAGGCTTTCATAACAGAATACGTCGAATAATAATTAATATTATGTTTCTTCATAACTTTTGCACATTTACATTGTAAAATTCTTTTCCTCTGTCGGTTTGAAAAATTTTTGGACATCTTCCGTCATCTCGAATTATCTTTGCGATCGTTTCCGACATTTCGTTTCCACTCTTACTCTTAAGCGGTACAGCCCACGCATACTTGCTCAACACATCGATAACTGTGAGTATATAACTGTAGCCTTTGTTGAATCGTGCATATGGACGCATCTTGATTATGTCGGCCTGCCATAGATCGTTGTATCTGCATACTACACGTCTTCGTGGAAAATTTTTCTCTCAAGAGCATGCAATTTTTCCACGAGTAGCTGTTTCTCAGAGGTCTTCCGTGACATATTTGATCGAGGCATAATTCGTAATAATACTGATTTCATTACGAATAGTTATTTATTTATATACTTATGTATCTTTCGTCAAATCAGATGTAATCTTTGCACGTACTGCATACTGAAGCATTTTCTGCATTTAACCTACTCGTAGCGTCTGCATTCGTCTCGAGCATGATTATGTTTTTCTCAAATTCTTCCAGGCGATCTTTCAAAACCTGATACTCACTTCCACGTATTGTTTGTTTGCGGCATCAGTATCATCTTCCTGTTGCGCTACGCGTCGTATCTTGCGCGACCTTGCGTAAAACCCGGACGTTATCTGACACAGAGCGTTATCGCGCACGTAATTTCTTAGCAATGCGTTCCATTGATAGTATGAATTGTTCGGTGTTCCCACCGATAATCCAAATTTATTAATCGACATTTCGATACCAACTATAACGACAGACTGACTCGTTTCACCGATACATTGTTTAATTTATAATAAGACCAGCTTCGCGAAGTTCTTCGATAATTGACAATATTTCATTGTCATGAGCATTGTTGCCGGCTTGACGTGAAGCTTCCAGCAATCGCAGACGATCTACCAATTCGTTGGGATCATTCTAATGCACGATTTTATAATTTTAGAATCTAATAATCGATTTTATTAGCCTTTAGCGTCGTAGCGCGCGGTATGTTTATACCTCTTCCAGCTTTTTTTCCGGAGATTAATGGCGCAATTATAAATTTATATTTATTTACTTGTATCTTTTGTTACCTAATACAGGCATATATTTATTACCATCGCGTTTATGCGCATTTGTCGCCAATAATATACTTTTGTATTTATACATATCAGCTTCAGTGTATACGGCATCGTCGGGCATTCTCATAAAAATCAACTCGTAGAGATCTGGTGGTCCCACATATTTTATTCCACTGATAATTATATTGTCATCTTTATCCACATCAAAAAATTTATTACCAATCATCATTCCTTCGTTGCAAAATTTAACACCGTATATATAATCCATTTTGGTTTTTTTTATCTTGACTTAAAACAGCTCTCACATATTTTTGCCCAAGTGGAACAAATGATCGCGCAATGTAATTTGACCCTCGGACATTTGTAATAGCTGTTGGAACCGATGTGACAAACGTTTCAGGTATGATTTCAAAAATTTCATCCGCAGATGGAGACGGTCTTTCGTGCAATATTTGACTTGGTTGGACTACATCTTTTATTGAAGTAGACGTAACAACATTCAATAATTGTTTCATTCGCTTACGCTTCAATTGATTCGGAGTACAAGTTATTAGCAAATCGCTCAATGATATATTTGATCGTGATGGCTTTGTTCCGTACTTTGACTCTTTTTTCTCATATTTTTCTTCGGACATACTCATTGGCTCAATTTTAGCTTCATTAAATTCTATATTGATTGTATTTTCAACAAGCTGTTTTAGAGGTTAATTCGGTAATTGGTTTAAACTCTCCAATGCGACGTCTTCCTCTATTTGACCAGTTTTCAAAGAATGATATTTTTGCGGATTGATTCGCTCGTTTTCGCAATCTCTTTCGCAATCTTCTCGCGATCGTCACTTGTCATGTTGAAAATTTTTAGACGTTACTCGATCGATGTGTCAATAGCGACTAACCGCTTTACGGTATTGCCAAATCGTTAAATCCTTTTCTATAACGTCCATTAGTCTGTAAGCTGTATTTGTCAATCATTACGAATCCACACTTGTGTTGCCAACATTTGTGACAAAAAGCGCGAAAATCATCGTAAGACATGTCAGTATTTACGTAATCGTTGTAAACATGCTTCAAGTTTGTACCATCTTGTTTAAATAAAATTAATAAATTTGCATTGTCGCATATAAGATGCTTGGGTATCTTGACATACGTTTGACAAAGATAGAAACAGTCAACGCTCGAGTGTCGACTCATTGCAAAGTACTCTCTTATCGTATCTTGCTTGTCGCACGCCACGTTATCAAAAATAAAAATGGAATTCGGAAGCGTCTCATTCGGCGGAATGACATCGCTATTATTAGAGAATGTAAAATAGCCAATTTCATCAATCGGTGATAACAAATTTTCCAAGTATTGATATTTCGATTGTTGAAGCGATTTCGAGTATACGTACGCGTTCTCGAAACGTACACCGTGTGAACTTTCTATCAGATTTATCAAGACGTTAGTCTTATCGCAGTTCGAAGGATCGCAAATGATACCGCGTATAGTAATCGGCAGCAGTTTCCATGCTTGCGTATTTCTCTTGCGGACATTAGTCGTGTTTTATCGTCAAAATTTGTCACTTTGATTATCGTCGCTTGTCGCACGAACCGCATGTTTGCTCTCACAAAGTGCCAATTCTGTAAAATGAGCCATGGGGGCCCTATTTATAGAGGTGCATCGAGTCGAAGCCGCTCAGTATCGAAAATGTTTCTTTATCTGCCGGTTAACAGCGATATTTTTGATCTTACCGCCGAGCAGTTACAATTTATTCCCAAGATTGTTTTATTGCGAGACTTTGGTAGCTACGTGGAACAATTGTGGAATAAGCTTCCCGAACATAAGGGCTGATGCAGAGATTCGACGATATCGTAGATGCATGCGACAATTGTAATCAACCGTGGCAGCAAACGCATATCGACGGTCTAGCACCGTTGATAAAAGATTGTGGCGAATGCCAGCGAAAACTGTAAGAGGTAGCGGCCTATTAAATCGTGCGATAAATGCACTTCCTATCGAATTATATATTCCCGGCTATTAGTTTTGCGGACGGCGAACTCATTTAGAAACACGATTGGATAGAGGCGATCGAGGTCTCAATCCATTGGATGCCGCGTGTCGCGATCACGATATAGCTTATTCTCGAAGCAACGATCTCGGCGAACGACACGTTGCGGATAATATATTTGCTGAGAAAGCGCGAACGTGTATTACCGCAAGAGATTCGATTCTTGGCAAAAGAGCAGCCGCTACGGCTGTTTGGGCGGCTATGAAAGCAAAGACAAAATTCGATATGGGAATGAAAACAAAAAATCATCGATGAAGGAAACGACTGAAAAACGAATACTTTCTGTAGCGAAGCGCGGTGGTATCTTGCCAATTTTACCTAATGGTAAAATTTTACCTAATGATAAAATTGGCAAGATACCCCAATAATTTGGGAGTTCTTGGTTCTTTGGTTGGCGAAGCAGGGAATCGCAAAGGCGGTAAATGATAGCAAGGCGGTGCAATATCAGCTCGAAGAAATGTAACATCATAATCGCGCTATGGAAGGTCATGGACTTTATCTCGCTCCATACAAGCGTGGACGAGGGCTCTCAACAACCAAGGTTAAGGAAAAAAATGTCAAAAATAAATGCTTGCCGGTGTAACAACCAATGTGCAATTGCAGCAACTTGCAAGACGTATGCGTACCGTTCTTTAGAGGCGTTTTCGTGCGCAATAATTTATCGATAAAAGGTGTACAATGAAACGAGAGCGGTATTGTCAATTTGGATGATGTCGATGGTCCCGGTACTCATAGTGTACGCAAAGATGAGGAATCGCGCTATAAATTTCTATAGTTTTGGAAATTTTCGACCGCCCATAGAATTAGTGCGATATTTTGAACAGAATGTGGCGAATATAGAATACAATCATACGTCCTATCAAAATTATAATCAAAGTATTTGTGGACAATTGTGTCTATGATTTCTTCAAACAATAGATTTGAATTTAAAGCTTGGCAATTCACCGCCGCGGCTCAGTATTCGTCCGACATGTCACTGACACTTACATTGACTGGCAAGAGTAGCGTAAGCTTCTTGCTGTAAGCTATTTTCCGGCTGTAGATTTAAACGATGATGATTATGAGCTTGGTTTAACGGACTTTGAAACTTATTATACGATACCGAACGTGAAGTCTTATAATAAATTTATAATAAATTTTACTTTGACAAAGAAATTACAATTCCCAAAGGATCGTACGAATTACACGCTATAAATGAATATCTCTTACGTGAAATTTTACAATATCGACACATAGTTGGTTCCAACAATGTTATTAATGACGCAGAAATTTTGCAAAATAAAGATGATATCGAAGTGCATGGTGAATATCCAATCATGCTTCGCGCTTATCATAATACGATAAAGAGCGAAATCAAATGTATCTATAGAATAAACTTTAACAAACACAACAACATTGGATCGCTACTGGGATTCTCTAACCTTATACTGCAGCCGAGACAGTAGTACCAATCGGACATACCGATTAATATCATCAATGTAAACATTATCTGCATAGAGTATAACGTGACCGCGGGCGCGTACAGCAACGACAAACGCGTACACACGATACATGAATTTTTATCGAGCGTGCCACCAGGATATAAACTACAGATCATTTATCTACCGATCGTCGCACTGCTGATCGATCAGAGCATTACTGATTTAATGATACGTATTGTTGATCAAGAAGGACGATTACTCGATTTTCGAGGAGAGGAAATTACCATAGGATTGCATATACGGCGAAGACAGAAATAATAACGCATGATAAATGAAATGCTCGTGTTGAAAGCACGGAGCAGGCGAGGGGCAATATCTTTACGAGGGACAATATTTTTGCGAGAAGGCGGGTGACTATGATATCAGGTGACAATAATCTGATATCCGCTAAAAGAAGCTCAGCGCGTTGAATCGCGAATCTTTAAAATTATTGAGATTCGTTGTATGAAATACTTAATAATAAAATGATTGACATATTGAATATCGGAAGCGAGCCGATCTTTGACGATCGCATTGTCAAGATTGAAACTCATACGTATCATACGCCAACGCAACGCTTGAATATAGTGACAAGATACGGATACCGATACAACATCAAGATTTTACACGTTACCATGTGAAAGTTTTCTATATGTTGAGGGAAAGTTAACCATACGTAAAATGGATGAAGGGGCAAGAGTGGTAATGGGAAACAATTGCGTCTCCTTTATGTTTGATGAACTTCGATATGAACTGGATGGTGTAGAGATTGACCGCAATAGAAACGTTGGAATAACTTCCACGATTAAAAATTATGTCTCTCCAACAACCAAGAGCGGTAAAATTTTGGAAAATGCAGCGTGGAATTTGTCACATAATGCTGTCGGAGCTAACTTTAACTTTTCGTGCCACTAAACATACAATTGGGATTTTGCGAATATTATAAGCAAATTGTGATTAATGCGCGTCACGAATTAATTTTGATACGTTCGCGCAACGATAACAATTGCATAGTTGGACCTGCTTCAACGGAAGCTGAGATTGAATTATTCAAAATGGCATATGCCCCATGTAATATTGAACGAAGTCAATAAATTGTCCTTGTTACGAGCGTTGGAAAGCGGCCGATACTTGAAGATGAGTTTTCGCTCATGGGATCTATACGAATTTCTTTTGCTGCATTACACAACTAAACATTCGTGGATCGTAAAAGCCGCATCACAATTAAAGAAGCCGCGATACGTGATGTTTGCGCTGCAGACTGGCAGAAAAAATGCTGTGTCAAAAGATATTATCACATTCGATGACTGCAAATTGGCCAACTATCTAAACTCGGAATTTTATCCTTACGATGATTTAAATTTGTATTTTGATAAAAATAGATTCGCCCTCTTGTTCGATATGTATTCGCGTTTTCGCAAATCTTATTATGAATGCGATGTTGATGATGTGTTATTATCCGCCATAAAATTTCTACATTACGGTCCTCTCGCGGTTATTGATTGCTCGCGACAAAACGAATCAGTTAAAAATTCCATCGTGGACGTGAGAATAGGGTTTGAGTGCAAGGAAGATATATCAGACATATACTACAGCCTATTGTCTCATTCTGCTCGATCGCGTTGTTGAATATTGCCCATTAACCAACGTAGTCCATAAAATTACTTAGATCAGCAAATATCCCTTCACTGTTAAAAATATATATGAAGATTGAGATTCTTGACGATTGATAGCAATCGTACATCATTCTTGCAATCGTACAGTAATATTTTCATCATGGTCGCGCCGATGTTTTGGATCTGCAAGGATTTATTATCGGAAGAAACTTTATCGTGAAGGAAGTAGCTAGTATACTAAGAAGTAGGAAGTATACTAAGAAATGGACATGTTCTCTCACACTACATTTTGCAAGTCCCGTACCATGGCATGTGCTCACGAAATCTGAGAGATCTCAAGCTTCATGGCTAATTGGACATCATCATGGACTTCAATGGGAAGATGGAAACGTTCCATACAGTGTGGCTAAACGTTTAATTACGATGGCTGTGATGGGTGCGACGGAAGAGGAAGATTCCTCAATTGTATATGTCAAAGGATGCGAGAAACGAGAATGGCTGGCCGATATACTTGGCGATGATGCGAGAAACGATGTTATTATTGAGACTTTGGATGCTGATTATGAAGATATCGTTTCATTAAATAAATTAAATGTTACCAATACTATGCGTTGAAAAACATTTAAAAATTGCGCTTTACAAAATGTATTTAAAGTATTCAATTGGTGGACGAATCATCATAAAGATTCACATAAACATTATTTAGAATAAACTATTGTTAAAATATATTCTCTCTTTCATTCTCTCCCTTTCCTCTTTCGTATCTCAGTATGCGAGCATTAAATTTTAGTACGTGACAACAGCGTCAGCTGTACCAGAATATGGATGTTACATTTTATGGGTGTAGACTTTAAATATTTATTTGAATGTTGTATAAATAATTTATCGTTTGATTATTCTTACGTTTAGGTGATTGTGGATTATTAGTCATTCAATAGCCATTTAAAATGGTACGATAATCATTCAATAGCCATTTAAAGTAGTTCAATAGTCATTCAAAGTAATTCAATAGTCGTTCAATATTAGTTCGATAGTCATTCAAAGTGGTTTAATAGTGATTCAATATTCGTTCAAAGTGGTTCGATAGTCGTTCAACGTGGTTCAATAGTCGTTCGATAGTCCCTTAAAGTGGTTCGATAGTGGTTCAATAATCGTTCAAAGTGGTTCGATAGTCATTCCATGTGGTTCAATAGTGGTTCAACGTTGTTCAATAAATATTTAGTGTTTCGATGGTTTGATAGTCATTCGATTGTCGTTCAAAGTGGTTCAATAGTGGTTCAACGTTGTTCAATAAATATTTAGTGTTTCGATGGTTTGATAGTCATTCGATTGTCGTTCAAAGTGGTTCGATAGTGGTTCAAAGTGGTTCGCTAGTCATTCGATAGCTGTTTAAAGCCATTCAATAATTGTTCAAAGCTGTTCCATAGTGCTTTACATTTATAACATAATATATTATTTAAAATACTTTAACTGTAGAAAGTTGACTGTGGAAACAGCTAGCTTTCGTTTTATTATCGCGTGTAGAAGATAAGCGTTCTTTGTAAGTGATACATCTCCTGCTCTAAAAATGTTTTCCGCGACCGTGTCTATCCCGTTGTGTCCGTCACAAAGTGTTCGACTGTGCGTAACATTTAGTGTGTCAAAATGTTTCGCCACAATCTGGTAAAGTAGTATCCAGTATTTTCGTATGTGACATTATGTGTAATATTTATTAATTAATAATATATTTCAGTTTATGCAAATTGATGTCATCCACTGCCAATACATGCGGTGTTGGCGAGGCAGTATACGATGGTCGCATGCGCATTTGTGGGGCAACACTCGCGAAGCCCGCGAATGTGCATGCGTTCACCCGTATCAATTTTACGATATGTTCTTTTTGAGACATCTTTTCGACCTGGAGTCGTATGAAGAAGAAGAAAATTGGGAGGAGGAGGAAGAGGGGAATTGGTAGGAGAAGGATGAAAATTGGGAGGAGGATGAAAATTGGGGAAATGAGAGGAAGAGCTTGTGGTTCGTGCTTTATAAAACGTAAATAGTTATTCCAAATTTTATTAAAAATATTTATAATATTAACAAATAAATTTAACTAATAAAATCTGTTGTTATCTGTTTTAGATGGGGCTTATTATTTTTATATTTTATTATTTTTATTTAAAAATTTTTATATTTTACACACACACACATACACGCACTTTATATGTATTTTATACACACACATATTTTATTTTAAATAAATATTATTATATATAAGAAGTGTTAATTATTTCTGCGCTTCCTTTTCCTGTACGCTATATCTCGCGCTATACCTCTCCCACGTCCATGCAACGCCTCACGCTATCTCTCTCCCTCTCACGCGAACGCCTAGCGCTATCCTTCTCTCACGCGGACTCCTCGCACTATCGCTCTTCCACTCATCTCATTAGCGCTATCCTTCTCTCAGATGCACGCAATTCCTCGTGCGCGCTATCCCTTTCTTCCTCGCGGACCCCTCATCAACCGATTGCGTCGAGGATCCCTCTCTTTCCCTCGGACCCCTCGCCTACCGGTCGCGCCGCGGATCCTCTCTTCCCCGCGGACCCCTCACCTACCGGTCACGCCACGAATTAAGCGGGGAACACACACTTTTGCATAAGCGCATAACCATAAGTATAAGGAAATTAATTGGTCCACAAACATATGCCTAACGAAATGAACCAATCAATTTCCTTATACTTATGGTTATGCGCTTATGGAAAAGTGTGTGTTCCCCGCTTTACCCTGCGTGATGATATTTCCCCGCGTGACGTCATACCCCACGCGCCATATTCCCCCGCGCGGTTTCCCAACGCTCCTCATCCCCCTCAGAGGACCAGAATTAGAACTCTCGTAATTCTATTACTGTTTCAGATTTTCTGCCTTTAACGTATCCGCAAGAACATTCAATTCGATAAGTATAACTTGATTCTTTTTCGAAAAGAAATTGAGCTAGATGAGCAGCATTGTATTCAGCAACAAGACGTATTATGTTCCTAATGTAGGTCCCTAGTGTTATATCACTAGTGTAGGTAGTGATAGTATTTAAAAAAATGGCAGTCATTAATAATATCTTGGCTCTTTGAACATAATCTTCTCTTGTTAACTTTTTTTATTACTAACATTCTGAGCAAGATTTATAATTGGACAATCAGATGAATGTAGATTTTCTTGATAAATTTTATTTGATAAAAGCCCATTGTCAACGACCTGAAAAATCAAATCGAAAGCACAGGTTTACGTTACATTTAATAATAATCGTTTATACGCACTGGTCCCGATATATTTCCGTTTAAGATAACTGAGATTTGATTAGGCTTTGAATTTTTAAGTATCTCTATAGTCCCACTCAGGATAGTGATCTAAACATGTTGAATTGGCACGTTTTTGTTTCGCCAGATCATTGCTTCGATTATCACGTTTTATGTTCTTATTTAGACCCTTCCATTCTTCTTAAATATTTCATTTGTTGTCAGCTGGGATGTTTTCGTCCGTTACAGATTTTTTTCATAAGTTACATTATTAATTTCCTTTAATGAATCGGGAACATAATTACTGTCGCTTATCTAGTCTTATCTGTAGTGTCTGTAGTTTGGCTTTGAGCATCGTCCAAAGAGTAAAGTACATCTGTAAAGTACATCAAGAGTCTTTGATTTTTTCCTCTGTTATTGACGATAAGAATTTCGCTAAGGTTTCTTCTAATATAAAACTGTTTGATATATCTTTCGTATTCTCCTTTGGAGTACTACAGATATTTTATAGATTTATATCAATCGAGATTTCATCGTTAATTATATTTTTAGTAGTTGCGTGCTGAAGGTCATTTAAGATATCTTGCAGCTCTATTGCTTCAGAATTACGTTCAACTTTTGGAATTCATAAACATAGGTGATATTATGCTAATCCGATACTTCATGTACAACATTTGGTAGAGCGTCCGATAGCCAGCAGCGTTCTTTTAATTTATCATCGATACGCTATAGATGTTGTAATACAAATCTATGAGAAGCGTCCTGTTTGACGATGTTAATATCGACCACGGTCCCGATTGACCACGTTGAAATTGACCACGTTGCAAATAGCCACGTTGATATTGACCATGGTCCCGATTGACCACATTGATATTGACCACATTACAATTGACCATGGTCCCGATTGACCACGTTACAATTGACCACGGTCCTGATTGACCACAGTCCCGATACATTACACACGACATGCGTTAAAATTGTGATTGTTTCGTTTACGCACATTACGGATCAGACACGACAAAATTTCCCAATCAAACACAAACCCGATCGGTCACAGGCCCGATCGGACACTGTAGCATGTACTTTGTAAGTTGTAAAGCGAGGTCCACCCAGCCTACCGGCGGGGTGGGTGCGGGAGGGAGGCCGAAGATCCCCCTTGCACCTCCCGTGTGTATGTGTGTGTGTGTGTGCGCGCGCGCGGGTGCTTCCTGTCCATGAACGTACTTTTGGTATAGCATCTGTTTCCGATCAGGACGGTGTCTGATCGAGCCGGTGTCCGATCGGGTTTGTGTCCGATTGGATCTGTGTCCGATCTGGAAATTGTACCGTGTCCGGTCCGTAATGTGCGCAAACGGGACAATCTCAATTTCAAATTTCAATGCGTGTCGTGTGTAAATCGGGATTGTGGTCAATCAGGACCGTGGACAATCGGGACCGTGGTTAATATCAACGTGGTCAATAAGGATCGTAGTTAATCGGGACGGTGGTCAATCACGATCGTGGTCAATATCAATGTGGTCAATCGGAACGGTGGTCAAAATTAACGTGTTCAATTGTAACATGGTCAATCGTTATCGCTGTCAATCTGGACAGTGGCCAATCGGAACAGTGGTCAATCGGGATCGAGTTTAATTGCAACGTGGTCAATATCAAAATGAATATTCGCAACGTGGTCAATCGGGACCGTGGTCAATATTAACGTTTTCAAACGGGTGCCACTCAATCTATGTATCCGCATGATTTTTTTAAATTCCGGAAAATTCTGATTCTATTGCAGTTGTAGCAGTTGCCGAACTTCTCCGAAAGATCGACACCATAATGCTGGTCCATAATGGCACATATGGAAATAAATACATTCACAGATTTTTGGGAAGTCTACATTATAGCACGTATTGATCACATTGCACCCAGTCGACTGTTCAACAATGTCCAGTGCTGCGTTATATAACTGATCATTCCAGAAGATCCAGCCTACTTTCACGATTTCATTTTCTCTTGCATCAAATTCTCTTTTTTCATCAGTTTTAGCATCAGTCTCATCATTTCTTAATTGTACTCCTCTTATTTTATCGTTTAAAAACTTCAATCGTTCAACAGATGGCAGAGGCATTTACATTTAATCCAATATATTTGCTGAGGGAAACGAGAATCGATTCTATAAAATACGATAAATCTAAATTTGAAATTTGATTAGCTTTTCTGATGCATCGTTTATATATAAAATCGCGAAACTAAGCACTTATATTTTCCTTTCAAACTTGGTCACCGCATAATCATTGCTCAGAGATGACATATATCTAATCGCATAAAGTCGATGGCAATGAAGTCGATTTGTTTGCAATTGCATTATAATACTTTTGCAAATAATCATTAAAGCTTGAGCGTCTGACAAATATTTCTTACTAGCACAATCAACAATGATGAATCAAAATCAGTAACGTTTGGTAGGATTGGTGCGTTTGTAATGAGAATTAGACGCAAAAATTAGCAACAATGAGAGACCTTTGATCAGCTGAAACCATTTGACACATAGGCACGCTATCTTCCTTTGTCACGAATACACACTGATAAAGGAAAATATGTGGCTCATATGATTTATCACCCTTCGCAATATACAATTTCATTTGTTGAAATCTAGAGGCTTATTACGATTTTCGAAACAAAGTGAAAAATATAAAAGTGAGAAAATTCACTAGAATATCTACAATTTCATTTGTTGAAATCTAGTAAATCTGCTCACTTTTGTAATTTTCACCTCGTTTCGTGAACCGTAATAGCTCCCCAGATGGTATAGGAAGAGTGTCAGAGAGAGAGCTGCTCTACTCTGGAACAATTGCACACATTCAGAGAAAAAGATATTTATCGATATAGACATAACATATGATTACGAATCTTGCGGAAATTGAGATTAAGCAGTTTACGAAATGAAAGCGATAATACAACGAGTATCGAAAGCTTCAGTTTCAGGTACAGTTTATTCCAGGTTGGAATAAACTTATTTTCTATTAAAAGTATATGAATAGATTGAACAATTGAGCATCGTCTTATCATTCGATTACTATTCAACTGTTGAGTTCGCTGAATGCGCCCAATATGTATTCAATTAATTAGGTTTATATAAGTTTTTTTGTGATAAGAAATTTGTTATGAAGTAAGAAGTTTTTTGAGAAATATTTGTCATTTATGTAATAAAAGGAGCAAGAAACACACATAAACACAAAATCATGATTAGTTGTCAAACAAAAATTTTAGGATTTAAAAAAATTCTCTATTTAACCAGTTGTGTGACATTGTGTCTATCTGTATTTTCTTGCTGAAAAGCTCCCAAACTAATACATTAATTTTATGAGTATGTAATGGTATTACTCAACGATAATAAGACTTAAGTGTAATTTTTCAGTCGATGGAGAAGTTATTAGTAGTATTGGAAATGGACTATGTGTATTAATTGGTATAAAGAAAGGTGATGGAGCGGTAGATATGGAATACATGTAATAAGATAACATTATCAATGCATGTATACATGTGCATATAATTATTGAACATAAATTTCTATGCCATAGAGTGAGAAAAATATTGAATACCAAACTTTTTGACGACAACAAGGGTAAAAAATGGGGTGCCAGTGTAGCAGATAAGAAATATGAAATATTGTGCATTAGTCAGTTTACATTGTATCATGTTTTGAAAGGAAATAAGTTAGATTTTCATAAAGCTATGCCTGCACAAGAATCAGAACCCTTTTATATGAATTTTCTTGCCACATTGCGTAGAAAATATATCCCAGAGTTAGTCAAAGGTAATGCAATGATAATTTGACTCAAATGTGTAATTTATTTTGTATTTTATTAAAGTACATATGTGTGAATTAAATGTAAAAAAAATTTTAAAAAGTTTATTTTTGATGAACTTATACAGATGGTAAGTTTGGCGCAATGATGGAAGTTTGCATACAGAACAGTGGGCCGATAACATTGGAAATAGAATCTCCGACTAGGTTAATTTGTAATGAAAAATTCAACAATGCAATAGAAGATGAAAATGTCTTTTAACTAAGCATCTATTTATGATTAAGCATTTATATATACATATGTTATAACATAAAATGATTCAATAAATTCACGTACATCAAGTATAATACATAAATGTTCATTTAACCTAATATAATTATAAATTGATTTTTGTTTCAAATTTCAAGAAAAAAAATCAAATCTTTTATAATATTAACAGATATACTTAGAGCAGATTATATACTCAGAGCATATTTATTTTTAAAGCTTATTTGTTAAAAATGTGGAATGGTAAAAGTAAATAAAATAATAAATTTTAATATTTTATATAAAAATTTATTTTGTTTCAGATGCTAGTTGGTGAATTATAATTGTATTTTTAATAATCAACAATGGCAACTACTGAAAAAAAAAAGAGCATTGCACAAAGTGAGGATAGCAAATCAGAAGAGCAAGATGAAAAAGGTATTTCAATACATAAATGCATTGTTTAAAAAAATTATTTGACTTAATGTTTCATAAAAAAAAACAACTTATTTTAGATGAGAAGATTGTAGAGCTTGATGCAAAGAATGTAGAAGACACATTCAAAATAAATAAATCAAATATAGACAAATCATCTATTCCTAAAAATGATATATTCGTCAATCAACGACAGGTATAATTTTTTTTTATAAGATGTTGCATTATTAATATTCCTACAATCTCTATAATTTTTTTTAGTCACATGGAAGTCAGACAGATCCTGAAGACACAGAAACTATGGAGCAATTAAAAAATCAGTTGGGTATATTAATGAATCAATTGGCTACTCTGTCGGCGGAAAAGTCGAAAATGGAAGCAAATTTTCAAGCCGATAAGAAGCAATTGAGAAACGATCGTGACGAAGTAAGACGAGAAATTTGATATCTATTATCAGGATTGTTCAACTGAACATTAATGTTTACAGTGTGAGAAAGTAATTAAAGATCTAAAAGAGAGACTGAAGAAGGCTCAAAATGTCAATCATTCCGAAATTGAACATGTAAAGTGTAAATTAATCATGGAGCGACATGAGAGGGAGAAAGAACATGCCGATTTTGTCAAGAAGATAAAGTATGTCAATGATTTGATTTTTTGTAATTATATAGAATTATATTATTTGTGTGGCACTTGCAAAGGAGGAAAATTATTATCAAATAACACATTAGTCTATAATAAAAAGTATAAAGTATATTCTTACAGAGAATTGCAAAAATTATTATATGATGAGCAACGCAGCAAAGAACAATTAGAGGGGCAACTGAAAACTCATCTCGCGAATAAAACACAATGCAAGATTCTCGAAGCCGAGCTAGAGATCACCAAAACCAAACTTAAACAGGCCGAAGAAGCGGCAAAGGAAACACCGCCGCTTCTTGTTTCCTTACAAGCCGAGATGACGATGATGAAGAAACAACATTTGAATGCGATTCGTGAAGTAATAAGATAATCTTATCTTATATCTTATTTAGCATGTTATATATTTAATTATTAAATATAACAATCAATGTGTTTTGACGTAGGAGCAAAAAAGAGTCACCACTGCAGAGCAACAAGCAAGAAGATCAGTAATGATATATGAAACAAGAGTGGCCTGTTTAGAGGCTCGTTTAGCTGAACTCTCCGAGATTGTTGGAGGCTATGACAGACTGAGACAACAAGATCAATTAGCCATTCAAAAATTGAAGGATCAGTTAGCTATTTTGCAGAATACTGAGCACAGCGAAGCCGTAATGTCGAGTAACCAGCCAGAAGAAATTATTTCCAAAATAAAGACTATGTTTACTTATTTGTTGGATCTTGATAATCAGAAGAAAGATTCAACTTATATAAAATGTAAATGCCATTAATATATCGACATAAGATATGAAATAAAATTAGAATTTAAGTAAATAAATTAATTATGTGTTTTATTTTTAGCATTACTCAATACTTTAGATCTGCGACATGAACATTACAATTATAAGGAGAAGTACGACAACCTTTTACAAGAATTTGAAGATTATAAGCATCAAATGATATATAAATATAATATATCATCTAATATTACTCGTGATGGTCAACAACAAAAACGGAATCTATCTCTGACACATGATAAGGATCATGATAAAACTCAATTAAATCTTCTCAAAGTGCACAATAGCAATTTAGAGGAAAGAATACGTATGATTACTAACGAAATGTTAAATAAAGAAAAAAGTTTGCAAGAGCGATTGGATCATCAACAAAAGGTGACTATCTTATAGTTCGTCCAGCGAGAGAACAATCACGAATCGGACAAAAATTCGTCCGTTTCGGGCAGGTCTCGGCCCAAGAAACGTCTAAAAAGTTTCCTTTCACATCGTCTTGCTTTATTTTTTTTCTGTTTGTAAAATTCTCCAAAATTAAAAATTTTTCACAATATGAACAATCTTTCTAATAAAAATATTATTATTATTAATTATTTCGTAAATCATAAATATATAAGCTGTGTAATTTAAATATATTATAAAGATTTCGATTTTTTATATCATATTGAAACTATAATTTGATCCGAGCGTGCCATATTTACATATACGATACCGAGTAGTGCGTCACTTTGACCGTTGCGCAGATTATGATTGTTTTCTCACAGTTAATTCAAAAATTCAGATTTATTCCTTAACAAAGCTTTTCATATATTTAATCGTTTTTTAAAATTAGAAAAATAATAAATCATATATACTTTATTAGTTGCTCCAAGAAGAATGTTCAAAATTGGAGCATACATTGCATCAAAAAGAAATCGAATATCGTAATAAAATATCTACTCTGGAACAACAATTACTTCGACAAAGAGAGAGGTCTATGGCGCTCGTGGACGAAAAAGATAAAGAGATATTAACTTTAAAAACATCATTTCGCGCATTATTACCTAATAAGGATACAGCTGCTGCGACAGAAACTAAGACACATCTAAATAGATACGAGAATATCGTCGAACCGGTTACCGATTTGGTAACAGGATTATTGACGAATGACAGTCCTCCAATACTGCATTACATTCAGGAATTGGCCAGGAAAGAAGTGCAAGTATCGTTTTCGAGAAAAAAAGTTTTGGAATTGGAAGCATCATTGAGAGAACAGCAAAGAGAAATACTTTATATGAAAGAGCAACAACAGACTGAAACTAAATCTTTGAAAGCACATATCATTAGGTAATTATTACAAACTAATAAAAAAATTAAATATGTCAGAAAAATATTAATTTATAAAAATATGTATTATTTTATTCGCAAACACAATTTAAAAAGAAATTTATATGCAGGCTGGAAGCATGCAAATCGAGAGAAGGTGCCAATCTGGAATATTTGAAAAATGTATTCATAAATTACTTAACGACGAATGATGCGTCCAGTAAACGGCACATGTTAAATGCTATTTCAACAGTACTGCGTTTCACATCCGACGAGCTTAGTAAAGTTAAGCATTAATATTAAAGATATTTTTATTATCATATATATGTATATATATATATATATATATATATATTTCTTTTCATAGAAAAAAATAAAAACTTTGTAGTATTCAACAATTATAATTAAATTTCAAAATAAACGAATTAAGATCCTACTTGCACCTTCTTCAATTCTTCTTGAATTAGAAAAACCAGAGAGTGTTTTAACTCTTCCAATTCTTTTCTGTTGCACCTTCTTCTTTGATTTTTTGGCCACGTCCGATCTAGATGTGAGCAAGACATTCAGGCCAACAACTGGTTAACAAGAGTAAAAGGAAAATAGGGAAATAACAGGAAAAAAAGTGAGATTATATGTTGAGGTTGGAAGATTTAAGAAAGGAGTAAAAGATATGAATGACCCCAGAGAAAGGATTCCTCTGAATCTCTTGAATCACAAACGGTGGTGTTTTCTTATATTTCGTCAGCTGGGATAGAAGCAACTTTTTTTGTGCGTGTAGAGTGGACAACTCCAAAAGATGTGATCTGTGTCTTGTCTCGGTGATCCACATGTGCAGGAAGGGTCTGGAACCATGTTACAGCAATGTAAGCTGTAGTTGAGGACGTAGTGAGCGCTTCTGAGTCTGTAAAAGGTGACGATGCTCTCTCAGTTAAGTTTAAGTTTGTAGAACCATGGTTTAAGGGTGATTATTTCAAAGAAACTGAAGTATTTGATTCCTTTGCGGTTGCCTTGGTTCTTGAGGAATTTAATTGTGACGTCATAATATTTCTTCCGAGGAATAGAGTAGAAGTCAGAGTAAGGGAGTAATTTTGGAGACATCTGGTCTTTTGGAAATAGCTTTTTTCGCTAAATAGTCTGCAGTTTCATTTCCGAGAATGCCTGAGTGCAGGATTCATACAATGAAGTTTTCAAATCTCGCGGATTTTATCTCATTGTGTTTTTGGTTGCGTTCCGTTTCATGCATAGAGCGCATAGATCGTTTGGAAATCTATAATATAAGTAACGTGAACTATAGATTTTCAGGCGATCTATGCGCTCAATGTGTGAAACGGAATGCATCCTTTGTTTGATGGCAAAGATGATGTGATTGAGTGAGTGAATCAGATTGATAGAGAGAAGAGCTTCGATAACACTTTTGAAGTCGGTAAAAATTACGGATTTGGGGATAGAATTGGTTAAGGCCATTGCGTAAAGCCGTAAGTAAATCAATCAATCACAGTTCAAACATTCTTATTACGTTTTAGAATGTTTGATTGTGATTGGTCAATTTTCGGCACGTGCAATGACCTTTAGGATGTCTTCTAGAGTATGAAGTATGGCTAAGGCTTCTGCTGTAAATATCGAAGAAAAGGGGTTTTAAAAAGAAATTATAGGTGTGAGGAAAGCGAGTAAATAGAAAAGCCTATATAACTATCAGGAATGTTTTCATCGTCTAGTTGATTTTTGAAAGCGTCAGTAAAGAATGATATGCGGGAAGAAATTGGTTGTAGATGTCAAAGAAGATAATTTGAGGGATAGGAGTATTTTTAATTTTTTCTACATTCCAAGGAGTAATAATTATGATTGAAGGAAGGAAGGTAAGGGTGTATCGCCAACACACTTTTGTCAATTACTAATCAACTAAATATAACATTATATATATATATGAATATTCAAGATGGTGACAAAATGGTCCAAGTTATTCCATTCGGTAAACTTGGCCATATACGGAACATCTTTTGTGACTACTTTTTTGCTCTACACTATCGAAATAACTCTCCTTTCTCTTACTTCATGGTTATAGTCAATGGAATAGACAGCTAGATTAGGTTAGGTTAGGGTCAAATTTAGCTATAGGGTTTCTTTTGAAGCAGATCGCAAAAGGATCTGAATAAAGCTCCATAAAGTTAGCCGGTCAACACTTTTATAATTTTTTTTTACGAATTGTTTGTTGGTCGTTGGTTGGTGATTGTTTGCTTAATTACGTTTGTTGGTTAATATTTTTTTTTGAAAATACGAAAATAAAATTTTATGTGAAATTAGCCGGAAAGATATTATTTTTATTTCAATCTTAGTTCACTCGATGCGCAATCGTTTGTTGGTCATGGAAAAACTAATTAAGACGTATGTCATATTTGTCTTGAAAAACGAAAAAGCTAATGCTTGATGCGGTTGCGGGAGGAAGGATAGTTCTTGGAGTATCTCGTAGGACGATGTCGTGACTGTATACGTGAAATTTTAGATGCGAAAAAATACAATACAATAATTAATTGTTTACGGTCAACATGAAAAATACAGGTATGCAACAAAAAATCTGTATATAAATAATGATATTCTAATAATTTTCTACATTACCTACTGCACATACGAAACATATTCTAACCTCTCATATGTCTTAATATCTTATTATTATGTTTTATCAAACATATTTATAAATTTTCAAGATTTTGCTCTTTCTACGAAGTGACATTACAATTAATGGCGAGTAATGTTTGTTATATCTTTATTATACAAGAGTATGTATATGCAACATAAGCTTAAGAATTTTTAAAAAATTAATCAATCTCTTTTATTTACAGTGGAATTTTTATGCGAAAAATAGTGTATTTGTATACGCAAAATATACCAGTGCTGGGATAACTATTGTGCAACTACAATATGAAATAATGTTTTTAAGTATTGTGAGTTTGATCAATCTAAAGATTGTGAAAATTGTAATGATGTCGATTATATTTCTAAAATTGTTGTACAAACGATGTCATGCTGCCTATTAACATTATATCATGTTTATTTTTATTTTAAGCAGATGAAAATAATAGATACTAATTCGCAAACCAGTGGATTGCATTGAGTGTCAGAAATCCATTTACAAAGCACAAGAATTTTTTAAGCGAGAGTTAAATATTACAGTCTCCGCTAATAGAATCTTGTGATCTGTAATGAAATCATCAACGCTCATTCAGCTCATTAACTTGCAGTGTTAGAAGATTAAATAAACATTGCTATTTAGATAGTTAATACATCAGGGAAGACAGTGCTTTAACAGTGTTTTCATTATATTGGTAAGATTGTTGTACAAACGAGATCTTAATGTCACGCTATATTAATATCATGTTTATTTTGATTTTAAGCAGGTGAAAGTAATAGAAGAATACTAATTTACAAACCACAGATTCAGCTTGTATCGAGGAAAAGGAAGGAATCCATTTACAAAGCACCAGAATCTTTTAAGCGAGAGTTAAATATTATAGTCTCCGTTAATAGAATCTTGTGATCTGTAATGGATTGATCAACACTTATTTAATAATTTGCAGTGTCTAAGAGAGAAAATGATTTCAAATTATCAATTGTTAAAAAATTGAGTAAACAGTTGTACTGTTATTCAGGTAATGAATACATCAATGAAGAATGGTTTAGCATGCCACATTCAACAAATGCAGCATATTTTATATTATCTATATCACAAAAGAAAAATCTTATATTTTATTTTTAATTTTTGGTATATTATTTTTGTAATGATATTAACGTGTTCATATGAACGCACTATTTTTTAGAAAAATAATCCTGTATCAGCTATGATAATTATATTTGTAATAATTATACTTGAAAATTTTTATTTATATCTTGTTTTACATAATTCATATACATATATTTAAATACAGTATTAGAATAAATATATTCATTTGTGTATTTGTGTAATTGTGTTTTTCATGTAATATGAAATTTTCATATGGTATTATATATGTTGAGTACATTGTACAATATGAAATTTTTTCATATGGCACGATGCCTTGACATACGTGAGATTTTATTAAATACAAAAAATGCAGTATAATTTTTAATATATGTAAAATATACCCATATATAAATATATAAATATACCTAT
Organism: Cataglyphis hispanica; assembly: GCF_021464435.1. Classification (NCBI taxonomy): domain Eukaryota; kingdom Metazoa; phylum Arthropoda; class Insecta; order Hymenoptera; family Formicidae; genus Cataglyphis; species Cataglyphis hispanica. The sequence continues at coordinate 9,227,708 of NC_065954.1, read as the reverse complement.
TTTAATACTATATTTGAATATATCTATGCATTAAGGGAGACATGTATATTGAAACAGAATTATTTCTCTGAAAAATAGTGTGTTTGTATATATATTTAAATGTAATTATTATATGTAATTATTAATATAAAAATAATAAATCGGTTAAAAACAAAATATATTTTTCAATTATGATACAGATAAAATATAATATACTGCATTTAATGGCACTAAAGCAGCACGTGTCTTCCCTGATGTTAACTAACTGAATAGCAATGCACAAGTTTACTTAATCTTCTAACACTGCAAATTAATAAGCTGAATGAGCGTTGATGATTCCATTACAGATCACAAGATTCTATTAGCGGAGATTGTAATATTTAACTCTCGCTTAAAAAATTCTTGTGTTTTGTAAATGGATTCCTGACACTCGATGCAATCCACTGATTTGCGAATTAATATTTATTACTTTCATCTGCTTAAAATAAAAATAAACATGATATAATGTTAATAGGCAGCATGACATCGTTTGTACAACAATTTTAGAAATATAATCGACATCATTACAATTTTCACAATCTTTAGATTGATCAAACTCACAATACTTAAAAACATTATTTCATATTGTAGTTGCACAATAGTTATCCCAGCACTGGTATATTTTGCGTATACAAATACACTATTTTTCGCATAAAAATTCCACTGTAAATAAAAGAGATTGATTAATTTTTTAAAAATTCTTAAGCTTATGTTGCATATACATACTCTTGTATAATAAAGATATAACAAACATTACTCGCCATTAATTGTAATGTCACTTCGTAGAAAAAGCAAAATCTTGAAAATTTATAAATATGTTTGATACTAAAACATAATAATAAGATATTAAGACATATGAGAGGTTAGAATATGTTTCGTATGTGCAGTAGGTAATGTAGAAAATTATTAGAATATCCTTATTATTTATATACAGATTTTTTGTTGCATACCTGTGTTTTTCATGTTGATCGTAAACAATTAATTATTGTATTGTATTTTTTCGCATTTAAAATTTCACGTATACAGTCACGACATCGTCCTACGAGATACTCCAAAGGACTGTCCTTCCCCCCTCCCGCAACCGCATCAAGCATTAGCTTTTTCGTTTTTCAAGACAAATATGACATACGTCTTAATTAGTTTTTCCGTGACCAACAAACGATTGCGCATCGATTGAACTAAGATTGAAACAAAAATATCTTTCCAGCTAACTTCACACAAAATTTTATTTTCGTATTTAAAAAAAAAATATTAACCAACAAACGTTGTAATTAGGCCAACAATCACCAATAAACGACCAACAAACGATTTGTCAAAAAAAAAAATTATAAAAGTGAATGCTGGCTAACTTTATAGAACTGGTGAAATTAATTAAAAAGGTGATGAAATTGGCCGTTATTGTGGACCCGGACTTAACTGGACTGTATAAAATTGGCCTAGAATAATTGATTACCCCGATTGGTTGTCGAATGGAGAATTTTTAAAATCGCAAGAGTTTTTTTGTGTTCGCGTCTCTCATTGGCAATCACACGAGTGCGAGCGAATTTTGCTTCGAAACCAAACACTTGTCAAACTCCCGATGGAGACAATTTCGCCAAAATATAAAATAAACATTTGTGTTACCCTTCACGCCGCAAAAACACCTTCGACATTCCTTAAAACGTGAGATGAATCCATTTCTGAACGTTTTTGAAGATTGCGGGAAGATTGCGAACTTCGTTTCAAAAACGTTCGTTTCACGAACGAGAGCGGTTCGTGGTAAACGATGCAAATTTCGTGATACAACAATCTGAAAATGTAGCCACTCGCTCATCGTCATTCTATAAAAATAGAGCGCGAATTTCTCGCCGCGCATTCTCGACCACGTTTTTAAAGGTGGTCGAGTTTCAACACAGTTGCTTTTTTTTAGCGATCGCGCGGGCATCTTCACCGGAAGCGGTTACTACGATTCACTGTTTGCCGCCAAACGTACCCTGCGTTCTGCGATGGAATTGTTTATCCGTCGATATCTGAATGCAGCAGCGTAAATAGCCGCGTCGAACGTGTGCATATATTTACGTTCCGCTTTGTCGAGCTGGTGCGTTGGAATTGTTCCCTGGGTGTTCGTCGAAATCGAATCCATTGCTGATAAAAACATCTGAGGAATTCGTCAGATACACCATGGCCAAGGTTCAACTGGCGAACGTCGCCGTTCTTGATAATCCTTCGCCGTTTTTGAATCCGTTTCAATTCGAGGTCACGTTCGAGTGCATCGAGGAGCTCAAAGAAGGTGCGAGTTCGAATAAGCATGCTTTGTTGCCGAATAACATACGATCTTCAAATGCGCGCTCATCCATCTTTAGGTTATTTTTACGATGATGTCATACATAATTTTCTCTTCAAGAGAAAGGCAAAATTGTTTCCTAATATTGTATAACATATTGGCCATTTGTATGAAAATGATAACTTATCACTGAAGAATGCGATAAATGTGTTAAAATGCAATAAAGCTTCTATTGGCCAAACTTGTACGCTATGTATTCGTTTCATCAATTTTTACACAGCGAGGACGATCTTACAACGTTGATTATATTGATTTGTGTTTCAGATTTGGAATGGAAGATGATATATGTAGGTAGTGCAGAATCAGAAGAATTTGATCAAGTTTTAGATACCATTTATGTTGGTCCAATTCCAGAAGGAAGACATATGTTTGTATTTCAGGTAAAGCATCATGAATCAGCTTTATAACATGAATGCTTCTTACCATAACTTTTCGCAACTATCTCTAAATTGATAATTTTAATATTTTTCTATTATTATTGTATCCTATATTTTAGGCTGATCCACCAGATGTCAGTAGAATTCCAGTCAATGATGCTTTAGGTGTAACTGTCGTATTGCTGACTTGTTCCTACAGGGGTCACGAATTTGTTCGAGTGGGTTACTTTATAAATAATGAGTATACGGACCCGGAACTCCGAGAAAATCCACCTCCACAGCCACAATTTGATAAAGTTCAAAGGAATATATTAGGCGACAAACCTCGCGTTACTAGATTTAAAATCAACTGGGACGATTGTCAAACTGGAACGACGAATAATCTTCCCGAGGGCATGGAAACGCCAGCGTTAGAAGATACATCACAAGATGCACCTACGTCCACATTAGGCTTTACAGAGAATACACAAAATGGTGGGATGGAAGTGATGTGAAAAACGATTTGCTGCTGATAAGAATAAGGATGAATTAGCATCAATACAATAATTTAAAGATAAAGTAGTACCTGGAAAAAAAGAAGATGGAAGTACACACTCCATATATATTTAAATAATTCGAAAAATCGCGCAAAATATCCTTTCATAAGATTTTTGATGTTTTCTTTCGATAAAAGATTCAACAAGTTTATATTACATATTTCGAAAAAAATATTACATGTTGGTAATGTGATACTCTTAAACCTGAACAAAAGAGCAAATTAATTGTTAATTTGTGGAATGGTTAGTGTCTCATGTTTTTCTTAATCAAATAGTACTGGATTACAAGTTATTGTCTTCTTAAAATGGCGTAATTTCTGTAAAAAGCGTACAATTAATTATAAATAGTAATTGTATTCAATACCATTTGCAAACAAATTAAAAATAATAAATAATTAAATGCGATTCATTTTACGGTGCAACAGAATATTCAACAATGCTCTGTAATGCAACATTGTTTTAAAATTACTGTTTTGATAGCGTATACTTTAAAGCTTGAAGCTAAAACATATGTCGAGTATTTTAAGTATTATATTATTGCTTATAATCATCACGTTGCATGTAGATCATAAGACAGTTCCCATTTTTTATTAGTGTAAATACTAAGATAAAAAAATATACATTATGTTTTTTACTTGAAAAAATAAGACAGTTCTTCACAATTTTCTTCCGACTGTAAATCCCTAATGTTTTATTCAGTCCAGAACTACCTGCATTTTTGTATGCAACAAAAGTTTTACACATCTTTGTTGATTCAATGAATACAATTTTTTTTCATACTAGAATGTTACAAACTGCATTATATGCTTACCATTTATTTCCCTATATCATATATTATTTAATAATTGCAAAATAAAATCTATTGGACCAATTACGAAGCTTGTAGATGGAAGGTATGCATGTTTTACATCTGTACATACACATACATTCCACAAATGTCCAATACGCATGTGTCACCGATGTGGCGACATTTTGTCGCACATAAGTATAATAAATATGTAAAAGTTTTTAAAATCAATATATATTTGTTGTAAAACTTTGATAAAACTTATTATTATGATTTAATTTCTACTCCAGAAGAATATGGAGTATACCAGGTACATCTTTCAGAATTATTATTTCTTTTAATTACCAAGATATATAACGTCAAAGAAAATCACAATAGACGAGTACACAAATATGATTTAGTTTCTTTAAAATATCGTCTATAAAGAAAAATTTATTTCACGTATACATCCATAGAGAAAGTTATTTTAACGTATCTGGTCGTCAAAATCTATTGTTGTATACGAGTATTATGTTGTATTGTTGTATACAACACAAGGTCATTGCATAGGCAGCTATATATATATATATTTCTATTCATGCAGTAAATCAACTCAAAAAAAGTTTCCTAAGAAAGACGTAAAATTGAACCTTTCATTGTTGTATTGTTTAGCCAATTCTCTCTCTCTCTCTCTCTCTCTCTCTCTCTCTCTCTCTCTCTCTCTCTCTCCCCCTCCTCTCTTTCTCATCTCATAAATGATTAATTGTTAAATATACACAATGAAAAAAGAGATATGTATAATGATGATTATTAAATTATTTATATTTAATGCAAAACAGTCTCTAAGTCTTAAAAAAAGAATTGCAGTTTTTAGAAGCATACAAAGAGAAATATTAAATATCAACCTTGTGCATGTGTATGGCATTTTGACAAAATGTTAAGCCGAAAGGATTTTTGCATTCCCAAAATAATGTTATTACTTATTTTATCCAATTTTTCTTTGATAATGTTTAGCTTGTATATCTCTCATATGTCGTATATTTATCTCTAGCATAATAAAATAAATAGAGACAGAGAGAGAGAGAGAGAGAGAGAGAGAGAGAGAGAGAACTAAAATAATTAATTCATTTCGTAAAATTTATGTTACGGGTTATTGTTTTTAAAAGATAAATTATATTATTTCCAGATTGCACATTCGATTTTGTGAAAGCACTATTTCGTAAGTTTGTAAAAATCATCGCATTTTTTTAGAATAATAGAATTTAGCATCAGTAGCGGATCAATATTATGAAGACCTGAGTGCATATAAGCTGAAGCCCCAGATCTGAAACTTTAAAAAAGAATCTATGCAAAATCTAAATCTAAATTAAGAAGCAAAAATAAGTAAGTGCAATTAAACCATTCTACTTGTATTTTTATTTTGCAATTTATTGTTTAATAAGAGTTACACATTTATTTTATATAATAAATATTAATTTTTCATGTCAATATATTTCTCTTATTGATATATAATTATGATATATAATACTGCTATTGATCGCATTTAGCATTTTAGATATTAGTTATTTAAATAATCGAAATGGTATGTACAATTATTAAACAATAAGAATTCAAATTTCTCGTAGCAAGAATTATTTAACTTATTTGGTTTATCTATTACGCTGTATACGAATTCGCAATTCACAGAAAGAAATCTTATCTTTTTAGCTCTGCGCTATGCTCCCTGCAAAATAAAAGTGACGAGTACATTAAGTATATGCAATAAAATTAATGTGTAATCAAGTATTGAAGATGTGTGGAAAGAGAAGAAAAATGAAAAATCGAACAAAATTACATAGTAAACGCAAACGATGAGAGAAAAATACAAGACTCGGCTATTTAACTTGGCGAACACAAGATACGCTTGCGCAACACGATCTGAGAGGTAATAATTCTAGCTTCGTTAAATAAATCATTAATTTATATTAGTGCGATTACTTGGTTTGATAAAATAATTTTTTTTTTTGTTTCATGAATTTATATTCGATATATATTCGTACATATATATTCGTGTACTTTTAATTTCTATATGCGTATAAATTTACATAATTAATTTATATTTTATACAGAATCCCATTCTGAGATTAATGGACCATTTTAATGTGCGGCCCTGTCGGGGCCATAACGAACCCCACCATCACACCAAACTGTGATGATTACGGAGTTTCTCGCTCCGGAGCAGGCATGGACATGTTCAGTATAGCTTTAATCTCCGATACATACGGGACACGTGAACCAGGTGAATATCGCTTCACGACATAAAAGCGCAACACGTGTAATTTGGCTCGATCGAATGAGTTTAACGTGGACGATTAATTCGATTGGCTTCAGATTTTCTAATCATTCGTATTATAGTGACAGTTCAGCTGTAGTGTGTGCAGCAAATATATTTGCATCTCTGTATTATCGTCGAAATGGTGAGTACCTCTAACAAATCATTCATAAAATATACAGTACAGTTATTTTAAACACGATGCAATCACCGGTGTGAAGTTAGCACCGCATTTTCAAAAATCGAAAGTTTTATAGAGAGTTCTATTTGCACCCCAAATAGTTCTATAGTTCCTGATAGGTTTTAGAAATAGTTCCGGCAAAAAACCTAAAAAAATTGCATTTTGAAAATATGAGGTGCCAACTTCCCGTGCAATCCCGATGCAATCCACGTGGATCGATAAAAGAGATCTGTCAGAAGTTCGTTAAAGATAAATGGTGCGAAATAATCGAAACGAAATAAGTATATTAAATTTAACACATATACATATATACATGTGTGTGTGTGTGTGTGCGTTGTGTGTATATACATATTCTGATTATAACATCATTTTAGCAACCCCTTTGGTCATTGTAATCTTTGCGCGACCGTCCTTGACATGTAAGAAGATTAAAACCGATCTAGTATGAGATAAATTGTGAATAGAGGAGAGATGAGATAATATATGCGAATGCATCATGTAATAATGGATTATATCATTTGGGGTAGTTTTTTTATCCGAGATTGATCCTCGCGATCGATAAAATTCACAAAGAATCATGAGGACAAACGAAATAAATTACACGCAGAAATTATGTTGAACATGTTCGATTATTCTAGAAGAAATTTCGAATGTGCAAGCACATGTATGCGTATTAAGCACATGTATGAGCCGTATTAAATACACATTGATTGAATCGTTCTACGTTTTTATATGGATGATATTTATATTTATTATATTATAATATTTATATTTATTATATTTATTATATTTTTATATGGATGATATTTATATTTATTTTTTAGTAAAAATTGATAAATATAAACAGGAACCGACACGGCCAATCTTTCGCGATTAATTAAATAAATAAACCGAGTGTTGTATGCACAATTCAAATTAATTGATTCTAAATTAGCGACACGCTGTCTCTTTCGAGATTATGATCCTATTTTTGACGTAGACGAATAAAGGAACTTCGTATAAAAGGAAAATTAATTATAAGAAGATGATTCACGTTCAAATTATGATTTTTCGGAATTGATGATTGTATAAAAGCTTGAAGGTTGATATTTTACTTATGTAAATTTTATTTTCTGTTAACATCTCCCTCTTTCTCTCTTTCTTATTAGATACTCGAGGAAATCATTTGAAGGTGGTAAACTCGACGAGTGCAAATTTTTGTTCAAAGGTACACATGCAAACACGAAAAGAGATTTGTATTTTTATTCATGACATTTCACGGAATGGCGGATTACCGTCATTTCGTGTAACATGTTTCTCTGCATCTGTACAGCATCGAAATTTGCGAATACTCGTCAGGATTATGTACTGACAATTTTCATTATGTATAAAGGGTAGAAATGGATACGGCAAATCTCATTATGTCAGATTTATAAGGCTGCTTAATGTAACCGGATCACCTAATGATTTTTTGAACAGTTCAAAGAAACGAAATATCATCTTTTTAACAATAAGATCTACCTAGCAACCATCAAAATTCAAAAACTGCTTGCGCATACGAGATTTATTCTTCGTAAAAGATAAACTTGCAATGAACTATATATTTGTATTTTATATATTATGGAAAAGATATTTTGTAATTACTTTTTGAAAACAATAGAGAAATTTTTTATGAATGTTTTTAGAAATAAGAGAAAGAGAGAGAATGTATAACAAATTTTTTATTTGTTATTTAATTTCATTTTTCCAAAAAGTTTGCGTATTGCGCTTGCGTTACATAATGGTGATAATTTGTTAGGAAACGATCTAGAAACACTCCTTAAATCGAGGTAAATGATTTTTATGAAATAAAAGAACTGAAAAGAGAGCAATTCATCAGAGTGCACGAAGAAGCGATGTCGTCATTTTTTGAAGAATTTCATCATCTTTCAAGGACGAGGAAAAATCGAGGAAAATATTTAAAAAAAGATGCAACAAAAGAAACTTCAATCTCAAATGAAACGGTAGATGCTTAATTACGGCACATTTATCGATATCGTTCTATCGGCCGGATGTGGTGGAATGCTACAAAAAATGTGCGTGTTTTTGGAATGCAATACATTGTGACGTTTCCTGTTTATGATGAAAATCGGCCGGATCGAAAAAAGAATAGAATAGTGTCGCGTAAAAATTAATGAAGGATGGAAAAAAGTGCGATCCGCGATCGATATATCGAGTAAGAGGGAGGCTGGATCGGCTTGTTTATAACACCATCCCGTGCGAGTAGCATGAGTCATCACCTGTCTTCTCGGCCTTTCCTCTTCGAAGCCAGGAATCTCCGACTTGCGCTCTGAGTTGTGCACGCATGTCAGGAGCGGACAAGTGTTTGGAGATGAGTGTGTATGTATGTGCGTGCATTTGATGGCTACGAATGATACGATAATGAATCACACTTCCTTGTCTTTAGTAGGTGTAATACTTTATAAAGTGGATTGATCTTATATAAAAAAAATTTTAGGTGAAATTGTATTTACTATTTTTTTGACCAATTTTAAAGCGCTGTATTTTTGTCTATTGCATTTAGAAATTCTCTCTAGCAAGTACCTGTATGCTCAGGTATAGAAAAAACGCATCTTTTACATTCTTAGAATGCATTCTTAAAATAGATGTTTGCTTGTATCCGGTCTTTGTTAATAATTATGGTTTAATTTGTCTTAGACCTCTTAGGGTTCTACTTTTATAGGCTTGTAAATAACAGCAGAGATAGATAAAACTAATACTATCAAAATCTGAAAATAATTAACTAAATGTTTTGTTAATTTTAATGATAAATATATGATAAATAATTATACAGGTTTACATGATTTTGCAGTCTGAAAAAAACGAAGTTTTTTTATATTTTTTTGTGTGCTGAATTCAAATTCGCAAGTTAAAATTGTCATGTCAGGTTTTTGTGAAAAATAGGGTTGGAACTCCCCCAAGAAACGTGTTTTTTTACTATTTTTATAAATTTATAGCATGCGAATCCGATGTGCAAGAAACTTCAAACAAGGCTCAAATGAAAAAAATTAAACAATGTATTTTAATATAAAAATGTCGAATCTTTTATTGCAGAAACCATCGAATCTCACAGCGCACTTCGTTTTTGGGAGTAAATGTGGCACGCACGTTCTTGGAAACTTAACGTGATAAATCATTTTGCCTTGCGGATTTGAATTCAGCCGAGGGGTCAACCACTGTGGCAATCATTATATATTTTATTAGAAATATATTGCTGCAGTACAGTAATATAATTGCAATAACAGACAATACTAGCAATACTAACAATATGCTAACAATATGCCAGCAATACATGACAATATATAGCAATATGTTAGCAATATATTAGCAATACATTAATAATACATGAGTGCTATGTAAAAGCTATGAAAAAGCCAAGTTTTCAAAAATTGTTACTCCTATTTGGAAAATGCTAAAAAAAATATTTGAAGTGTGAAAGTGTTTATTTTTTTAAAATCTTTTCCATCAAAAAATTCAGATCTTAGTTTTATAAAAACAAAAATTTTTATTTTTATATGTTATATTATCTATTACATGCTTAATACATTACTGTGTTGTACATGTTTAACACATTATCTGTTATACATATATTGTAGAATAATATATTTATTTTGTTTCTTTAACTGATCGCATTGATGCATTTTTTTACCAAACTATTTCCAATTTTTAATAAATTACTATTGGTATATAGTAATACTTAAATAAACAAAATAAATATAATTTTAGGAAATATGTTTTAGAAAAATATAGTGAGATAATACCAGCAATATAAGAAAAAAATAATACACTAGAAATATTTCTTAATACTGCGGTAGTATTAACAATACTGACAATAAAATTAATAATATGAAACCAATATAATGACAATACCAGCAATAAAATGGTTGTATTGCCAGAAATGGTAATCACTATATATTTTTTAAGTAGTGATTGACCCCTTGGATATAGCGCACAAGAAACTATAGAAAACTACTCGGTTTTTCCAGACTACACAATAAAATTATGCATACATGTGTTATATTAAAAAATGTATATTACATTTTTATAAATTTATTACTTACTTTTACTTGAATTATCAATAACTTTCCCGCTTTTTTTATTATGGAATGTAATTGTAGAAAACAATAATATAAAATAATTATTTTCATTATTTTCCTATATTTTTCTCTGAAATGCAATATCTTTGCAGGGCTGGAACGGTGAGACATGTAGGAATAACAACGACTGCCCCGTCAAACAATTTTGTTATATCTCCAAACGATGTGTGGATTATCTGGACTGTAGCAGATATAATCGCATGAAAGGCCAGATAGCTGCACAGGAGCCATTGCAATGTGGTCCGTGCTTGAAAGGGTAAGAAAGTAATATGTATAAGTATTCACTTTCTTCTCATATATCGCTTTTTTGCCGTCTATCATGAATGATGAAAATTGTCTGTTTAGTTGCTAATCCGTTTATCAGCGTCTCTACAAACTTTTTTATTGCACCAATATTATACATCTGTTACAAATAAATTATATCATATAATGCAATATTGAGACATGATAGTGTACAATTTTTTGCACTTAAAAGCGAAATTTAATTAATCCTTTGTATCAAAGAATAAGTTGGAGCAAATAAAATTTAACTTTGTATTCAGCATTTCTTATTAGTGTGCTTTAAACGCTATTGTGTTTAAATACTTTAAAAATATCAATAAATATTAATAAATTGCATTATTTTTTCATCTATTATATGATGAAAATGATTTCTCAAATAATGCATAAATTAAAAAAAAATATATATATTATTATTCTGAATGCAAAACAAAGCTTAATCAGAATGCAAAGAATTAACAATAATATTTCTCTTCATGATTAATCAATAATCGCAATATTTTTACATTATTTTATGTTATCATATTACATTTTTGTCTATAAAAAAAATAATTTTACATACACACACACGCACACCCATACCCACACCCAACCCACACAAACCACCCACCCACCCATACACACACACACACACACACACACAAGGGTGTCTCATTTTAATTTATCCACTCAAATATCTCAAAACCTACGAGTTTTAGAAAGAAATTTTTTAGATAAAATAAAATTTGTTTAGATCTGAGGAGGAAAGAAGATAAAAATATTAGTTTGGATAGCCTTATTAAGATCCTATCAAGATTAATTTCATTTTTTAAAACGAATAGCCTTTTTTCAGCTGTTACACTGGTTCAATGATCACAATTTTACAAGATAAATATTCATATAAGGTCACCATCTTCAAAAGTTAATGACCTTGACATATGTTGTCAAGGTCATAACCCTGAACAACATTCAAAAGATTTTAGCCGTCGCTTGTTTATTAAAAAGTTATCAACAAAAGAATTTCCACGAATTATATGCAATGTTCAAACAACATGTATATGTTTTATAATATAAATCTCTACTAGATTCATTCATTTATGTTTGCTAAATCGAACACGTAGGCATGGGAAAGTAAAGCCTCTTCCCCTGCACCCTTCTCTCCGAAAAAACTAACTTAACAAAAATTTAGGTAAAACTTAAGATTAAAAGCGACCTCACCGATTTCAATTGACCTTGATATATGTTGTCAAGGATATAATTCTGAGTAATTTTTTCTTTTAATTTAATCGTCGCTCGTTGCTTATTAAAAAATTATTAACAAAAAAAGTTTGAAATATACTAAAGTACATGCATGGATAGGAAACACGCGCGCGCGTTTTCACGCATATACAGAATGTACAAAACTTAATCTTTAATTTTACCGAGATTTATATTTTAAAACATATATATTCTCTGAAAATATAATTCATGAAAATTCTTTTGTTAATAACTTTTTAATAAACAACGAGCGACGCCTAAAACCTTTTGAATGTTCAGAGTCATGATCTTGACAACATATGTCAAGATAATTTATTATTATTATTATTAAAATCACAAAGTGTGTATAGTACATAATTTGAACTATCTTTTGAAATTAAAGTTTTATGAAATTTAATTTTTATTTAATTTTATTTTATATTAGTGAAATTTTTATTAAAATGTATTAATATTTATAGCTACAATAGTTTATATTGTGAGCAGTCTTAAAAAAAAAGACGTTCGTAGTGAAGCAACGAAAGCTTTGAAACAAAAAAAAAACAAGTATTTTCTTAAGAAGTGAGACAATAGCTTCAGTTTTATGTGTATGGAAATTTTCGATTGAATAATTTATTTTTTTGTAATGTTAAAAAATAGAGATCAATGTCTTACTGATTTTGAAACTTTTTTCTTCAAAAGTCCGTCATTTTATAATCAATAATTTTTTATTTAAATCTATACATGCAACTAAAGCTATTGTCTTATATTTTAAGAAAATATTTGTTTTTTTGGGATTTCAGAACTTCCATTGGTACACTACGCGTACTGTTTTTTTTTAAGGCGGCTCACATTATTGGTTATTGTAGCTATAAATATTAATATTTGTTTTAAACATTAATATGTGTAAACGAAAATTTCACAAAAATAGTTTAAATTATATACTTTGTGATATTAATAAAGTGATTTGGGAAAAACCCAATTATTTACAGAACAAAAATTCTTAAAAATAGCCCTTTTTCAGCTATTACAATGATTTCCCCTTTAAAATCGGTGACGAATATATGACGCGAATTAGTAAATAATAAAAAATAATAGAGTATTGACTTGATATGTGTATGTCTCTGAAAAATAAAAGAATTGTCTTCTTTCCTTTTTATAATCTTGTTTATTTTCTTGATTTATAGATACGAATCTGAGATGCTCACCACTGGTCAAGAGACGTCATCATGTAAACATATAGAAAATCAGGGTAAGTGATGCTGTTACTGGATTTTGTTAAATAAGTGGAAAATAATTTTTCCATTGTTAATTCCCAGTTGTTATTCTTCTATATCAAAGTGAAGAATTGATATAAGAATCGATATAATTTATTATTTCCACATAAGTCTTAAGTATATTACATAATTTTTTACTTTTTTTTAATCATTCATATATTTAATTTGCAGTTAAACCTGATACTGCGCACACGCATGTAATGATAGTCATTGAGATCATAATTATAATCGTTGTGATAAACGCTATTCTCGTCTCAGTTTTATTCTGCTATAAGTTTTACAAACGCCGTAAGTTTTTAATCAGATGTAATTTCTTTAAATTTTACATATTATATTTTGTTATATTCTTTTTTTCTATTTTATAAACATTGGACACTTTTTATACAGGATACTTTATACATATATGTAATGTATAAAGTTAAAATTTATGTTGTTATATCTATGGAGAGACAAATCTGACTATTTTTATAGTTCTATTTTTATAATAAATTTGCATAATAAAAACAGATTATATTATTAGAAAAAAAGAATATGAAATTATACTTATCGTTCATATAATTGTAATATTTTTTACAATATATTTACACATACACAGACACACACGCACGCACGCGCACACACACGCACACACATATATAATTATATAATTATATAATTCAATAATTTGTTTAAATCACGATAAAGAATTTAAATATGTGACAATATGTTTTTTCATAGGTCGCGCACGTCAAATTCACGGATCTAATCCGAATAATGCACATGATATACCATCAGAAGTAGCATTAGATAATTCTAATGCAATAGCCAGTGCTCCACCAGAAGAAGAAAGTAAGTATTTTTATACACACATAAACAATTTGTATGTACAATGTATATAAATTATGTATATGTGTGTATTTTCACTTTGCTTATAGTGAGAAAAATTTTATATTGCATTTTATATTGTATATTGTTTAGTTTTAGTATATCAAATATTTTTGACCAGTTCTCATAGAATTTTGTTTGAATAATTAAAGACAAAGATTGATACAAAGTGATAGTTTCAAATTTAGTATTATAATATTCTGCCATTTATGAAATAATTCTAATAATTAAATATTTCATGCAAGATCTGATAAGAATTTTTGAATTATTCTTAACAAATTGAGTGTCGTGCGCAGCTCTTGTTATTTGTAGATGAAAATAATATTTGCAGGAACAAAGATAAAAAAATAATCGACAATATAGCTTTATTGCCACTATAACTTTTTTCAAATTAACTTTGTTTTAAGAAAATGTTCATCATTTTACATTTTAATATTGTTTCACGTACGTATAAATAAGCTACGAACGATCGATAATTCTCTCAATCGATAATTGAATCTGTATGAAAGGAAATTTTGCTTTTTCATTTTGTGTGATTGTTTAATTAATAAAATCTCGAAAAAGATAAGTATCTTTAAGATATAATACACATGACATTTTATGAGAAATGCACATTTTTTTCAAATTTGCAATATGCAAATTTGAAAAAAATAAACTTTTTATTACTAATAAATTAGTGCTACTAAATCGATTCAACTAATAGATTAGTTAATATTACAAAAATAATTTGCACTTTCTGTAATTGCACGCTTTTTATAACATTTTATGTACACACATGATAATGCACGATAGAGTAATCAATTAATATTATATGTTAATGAAAAGATATTAATTATTACAGTACATCTATGGTTTACTTATGTATTCGAACGCTGAAATGAAAGTGCGAAGATTCAAAACGCGGTAATTCTTCGGCAAACAAAATTACACATTATAATTATTTATATATATATATTTATCGATAATAGGTATAATATTAAATTGGTATAATATGTGATAATTTTGAATAAATAATTTGAGAATATTTGCTTCCAGGACTATTTATTGAATCTAATGAAAAAAAATATTGCATATCGGATAAAAATAATAAAAGGATCACAGAAACTAACGAATATCAAACCAGTGTTCCATACACTATTCAATACAGGCATATAGATGCCTATGCTTCTACAAATAATAATTCCAACACCAATGATTCCAATTCTAACAATAATCTACTTTCTAGGTAAGTAAACAAATTTTTTATTTACATCTTTATAGCTGTTATGATATTCAATATTAAATCGTTTTTATCCTTTATTTTCCTCATTTTTGTTATTTTTCTAACAATTACGTAATATTTGTATGAATAGATTTATATGGTTTAATCATTATCTGATAAATTGTAAAATATGTTACAGAGAAGTTACAGTTTTTGAAATGCGAGAAGATCAGAGTGATAGAAACATAGAGACATCACAAACTGATCGATCTGATCATAATGATGACAATTTATCTAATCATAATGATGATAATGGTGACACTATAGATTCTGCTTCTGAACCCAACAATAGAAGTGATAAGAAAAAAAAATCAAATCTAATTATCAATCAAGTGGTCCAACAAAATATCACAATAAACCTGAATGGAGAGGAATATTAATGATCATAATCTTTATCAATGTTGACAACATAATGTTATAATCAGCAAATAGTATATTTGTACACATCACACACATAATACCTTCTTTGTACTACAATAATTAATAATATGCAGTTATAGATTACTAAAAATTCTAGTGTATTAAATGTTAGATATATTATTTTTAATATATTATGTAATATATTAAGAATATATAAATCATCTTTTTTTTTAAATTGCATTATACTTTAGAGATTGAAAAAGTGATTTATTATACTCTAAATAATAAAATATCTAACTTCAATCACAACAATCTCTTACACATATTCGATTTTGTATGTGACAAAAATTTTTACATTATCAATGAGAAAACTTGTACATTTTATAATAAAAATTTTGTTACATTTCTAAATTCTTTTACAGTTTATTATATATTTTTTGTCCTGCTCTTTTTTATACAATTTAATATATTTCTTGCTCATTTTTTCTAATTTACATTTAAAATAAATAAATGTAGATACATTGGATATAGGTAGAGTTGCCAGGCATTCTGCAATAGGAAGGACAGACCTAACCTCCAATTTAGCAAAATTTTTTCTATTCTGTACTTCAATTTTGGCAAATGGTTTCTCTTTTTTCTTTTATAGATATGTTAATAAATATTAAATATAATAAAGAGAGGCTCCGTTAGTAAAAAAATTAATAACGGGATAAGCGACGCAAGGAGCCAGGTGCAGAATATAGACCGCAAAAACAATATATTTATTGATTAATAACGGTAAAAAAAAATGCGTTTCGATCCTTTTTTGAATCATCTTTACCGCTATTTAACAAAATTGTAATCTAAACGCAATCGGCCCAAATCAACAAGGACAATACAAATACGGTAATACAAATACGGAAAGAAAAGAACGAAATAATAATTATAAAATCAATAAAGAAGTCAATGATTAAAAATTAATAAATACGTCCAAACTGTCTCTTTCTTCAATTCGGCCCACGATAATTACTGAATTCTCGATGCAACTCTTGCATCTTTCTTATTATTTAATATTCAGTTGTATGATAAAAAATTGTTAAAAAAGGAGAAAGTTTATTCTTGTGTCCGAAATCTGTAACATATGATCACGAATTGTCGAGAGAAATAATTAATTAAGGAGAGAAAGAATTAATTAACTCAGAAGTGATCAATGGTCAGCCAAAGATATACTCACGAAGTGCAGAGTTGATGAAGTAGATATTAAGCGGAGTCTCAACTTATCACAATCAAATTAAGAACTGCAAGATTCTGAATTTAAAGTGTATTAGTCTGATGGTCTAATTCAGACATAATGCTCGAGGCATTAACGTATCCATTTGTATGCGACAAGGTGAAACTTAAAAACATAGAGCGAGGAGCAAAATAAACAGTGCAAAGTTCAAATTTTCGTTAATTTATTAATAATAAATATATAAATGCCCGGTAAATATTCGACTGTTTGCATATTCAAGCTATTCTTTTAACGCTTAATAAATATTATTTCAGAGATCAAATGTTTATTAAAATAGGACTCACTATCTAAAATTTCGACGTCATTTCATTCGAACTCGTGATCAAAATCGAGTCTTTCTCGAGTCGGTAATCACAGAGCGATTTGTTATATTCCTCCTGATATGATTTCGATATTCAGATATTCTAGTATGCAATTGTCTGCTGATCTGGCCACTGATAAGATGCGTCACAATCAATGCAGTTGATTTTGTGCACTGTGTAATACTCAGCTTGGCAAATAATGATTCTTAATGATTATTTTGCTACTCCAAATATGATAACAAAGTTAATAAATAATTTGATTTTGTATTTGTTTATTGATAAAGCCAACATACAATTTTATTTTTACTTATGATATATACTTTTTTTATGCATTATTAATACATATATATATATATATATATATATATATATATATATATATTTTATATATATTTATCATATATATTTTATAATATATATATAACGATATTAGTCAATTAAGATAATTTAAAAATTAAATTTCTATTTTTTTCTCTTTATTTTTTTATATGACGCATGCAGAAATATTGGAAAAATATAACATTTTAAAAGTATATTTTCAAGGTATGCCATACATATTATATATGTAATGTACAAATTTAAAAAATTTTATTTTATTTTACTTATTTTTAATTTATCCACGATACATATAGTTAGTTCTTATGTCAATATTTATAAATAATTATAAATATACAAAATATGTGTGTATATGTAATATAACAAAAAATATACAAATTTTATAAAACATTGCAATAAAAATATAAATAAAAAATTTTTTAACATTATTTATGGAAAATTGATTAATGAAAAAAGATTAAGTAATTATCTTGATAATCTTACAAAATAATTGCAGTTTCCAACAAAGAAGCCACTTCAGAAATGATAGCCCTCCGCTGAATGCTCTATGTATATCTGTAGCTATTATAATATAAATAAAAATTATATACAATAGCATATAGTTTATTTAAAATAAAAATAAATGTAGAATTATATAAGATACTAGAGATATACTAGAGAAAATATGTGTATATATATATATATATATATATATATATATAATATATGTATGTATATATGTATGTATATATGTATGTATATATGTATGTATATATGTATATGTATATGTACATACATATATACGAGGAAGAAAGCTTTCTTAAATATCTTTTTTCACAATGTTATAAACAGTCTTTTTTATACAAATTTAAATAATTAAATTATCTTCAGATACACATTCTATATATATATATATATATATATATATATATATATATATATATATATATATATATATATATATATACATATGTGCGTGCGTGCGTGTGTGTGTGTGTGTGTGTAATTTTACATATTAATTTTTATTTAATTTGCAAAATATATTTTATTTGGTTAAAATATTTTAGAAGTTTAATATAATTTTTTTTACTTAATTAATATATATTATATATTTGATATTATTAATATTATAATCATTTTATTTTATTGTATATTTTAATTTATAATCTTAAAATATAAAAAGATTAAAAAATCAATAATAATAATAACAACAAAAATAATATTTAAAAAGTTTTTAATTTAAATAGTAATTTAAATTTTCCGCCCAAACGTGTAGACATAAGCTCACAACTTTAATGGTTTCCAGTGTTCTATTGGTCACAGTCTCTGAGCTGCGGATTCTAGTGTATGTCTTATCCAGTTATGTATAGAGATCAGTGCTTTTCACGTTTCCACCCTAAGGAAAAAGTATATAATCGACACTTTGATGCAATAACATCGGCGTAAAGCGCTAGTTACACGGCATTTAACACTAGTAGTTGCAACAGCGATTGTTACTAAATCAGATTACGTTGCCATGTAAATGTACTTAATATTAAATTAGCAACTAAGTTCCCGCCGTTTTTTTAAATTTTAATATTTCGCATGTCATTAAATGTTTTTGGCATAATGTTTTAAATCATTCGAAAGAGAATGTTTTGTTCTACCGGAATCTGTTTTTTTTTTTGTTCGAGTTAATTTATGTTAATTTTCAGATCATTAAAATGGAATGTCAAGTTGAGAAAAATGAGCATTTTCGACATCTCCTTCTTTTTGCTTTTAATCAAGGTTCTAAGGTAGCAAAAGCTCGGATTTCCATCACTTTCGATCTCTTTCAAATGCTATGAGCGGAGTTTCGTTCAATACTGATGCAGAATTGAGAGCTTGGTTGGATGAATTTTTCGAGTCGAAACCGGGTGATTTCTACCAACGAGATATTGAAAATCTTGTTGAACGTTGGGAAGAAGTTGGAGAATAAGAGAATACAATATACAAGGGAGATACAATATACATAATACAAGGGAGAATACATTATTGATTAATTAGCTGTTAATTTTTATTGAAAAATAAACTTTTAAAAAAAAACGGCGGGAACTTAGTTGCCAACCCAATATTTTAAAATATTAAAAAATTTTTTAAATATCGCCTTGCTGATTGGTTGCTACTTGCTACTCACTGCTTGACCACAAACTTCTATATAATACTATACCGTGTTACGTCTCAGCTCTTTTTCTCTCTGTACCTCAGTTAGTGAAAAAAAGATTGCTCTTGTAACGTCCTGCCAATTTTAAAAACTATATTTTAGCTAGTAATTAAGTACCGCTTTTATCCCTGCAAAATACCTATGGAATAATTATGTAATCCATTTGCTTTTATTTTAATTGTTAACTAATTTCATTAATTGCTTATCATTCTAGTTCCATATGGTTATTTAGCCTAAAAACCGAATATATTTTAATCCTTTTAGTAATAATAATCGATGGCGCAAGGAATTGAGAATTCCTTAGATCGACGAATCAGGAAGCATTATTTAGAACTAGCTAGCTGTACATCAGTGACTTTCTAGAACTAACCTGCTGATTATTTTAAGAACGAACTTGCGAGCGAGTTTCATACTTGATAATATCGATACTAATATCTAACTTTTAAGATTTTAATATTTAATCATACAGACAAATATATATTTAATAATTACTCATTCTTAAATTGAGGAATAAATGCGCCGTACTTTATGGAATCATAAAACGTATATAATAATAATTTGTTGACTATGATTTGTTGAATATTTATAATTATTTTATCCAAAACATCACATATAAAACTTTCAATACTATATCCAATACAATTATACTTTATAAATAATTAAAATCATATTAATTAAAACAGGTTATTATATAATGCGCGAATGCTTCCATAATGAAATGATTTTAATAAAATTAATATGCTTTATTGTAGTATCGATCAAGCGACCATAAATATAAATTTAAGAGGCTTATATTCTATGGAATCATAAATTATATACATTACATATAATACATAAGCTATAATATCTATTTTTCTTAAACTATAGAATGCCATAACTTTATATAAATTGCCAACTTATTATCAGAACTGAAATAAATAGAACAAATGATTCCATAAATTAATAAGCATAAATATTAACCATATTATTAAGGATTTTATATTATAAAATATTAATTAAGCTTAAGAAGAGAATGCGCATAAGAGGCCTCATATCAGTGAAACCTGATATTGCGAGCGATAAGTCGAACGGACTCGCTACGACCATGAGAGCCGAAACTTAATAGGCAGATAAACATATCGATCGACAATTTTCAGAAGAATTGTTGTTAAAAATCTTTCTTCTCGGAAGTCCTCCACTGAATCATTCTAAGAATCTTCCAGAGCGCAACGCGTGATCTGCACACGGCCCGAAGACCCTTTGTTTCGACAGTATATAAGCCGGCGATTTCGAACCTTCGGGACATTGCATTCAGTTCGGCAGTCAATTCGGAGCAGTCAATTAAGCGGCATTCAGTTCGGTCAGTCAATTAAAAGATCTTCGAGCATTCAATTCAGTTTGGGCACTTAATTAAGAAGTCTTCAACCATTCAAATCATTCACTCTTGCATTCAATTAAGAAGTCTTCAACCATTCGAATCATTTATTCTTAGTTAACATTATTCATTACTAATTCATTACTATTTCGTACAAGTATTCGCTCCGTATTATTCGTTAATTGTTCGCGTACTATTCACTATACCATTTCGATTAATATATTAATTGTTATTACTGTCGATTCAGTGTTAAGTTGTGTAAAACTAAGGAAATAATAAAAAACTTTGTGCATACATCTGTGTACTTTTATCCGGCCTACTTCATCCATGACCGAGGTCTTAAAGGACGAGAGAAGGGCCTAACAGAGTACGACCAGAACTTGAACAGAAAGAAGGATTTTCCTGCCACATCACAATAAGTACTTACAATTACTATAAACCCCGTCTTTCCATAAATATTAGAAACTTTATTTGAATTGACTGACAATCCCTAACATCATTCAATTACCTTTTCATCCTCTAAGTAATAAGAAATCTCCTGTCAAGCATTAGCAAGTGGCTGACAGTTTCCAGTCAGTCAACTTTAATCTATTATCCTACTATTATTTAAAACACACCCCTAATATCAATACTAAGTAAGATTTATAAATTCCATGCAAAATATACACTACTGTTGTCATTTGAACCTGACTTAATCTTGCAACACTTTGCTTTTTTTCCTGAAAATCCATCGAGCGCTTATGGTGCCCCTGGCGACTCCTTCTCTTTTTCCTAAATTTTGACCTCGTTGCCGAGCGCTTATGGTGCTCCTGGCGACTCCCTCCTTTCTTCCTAAATTCTGAATATAATCCTTAAACCTCGTTGCCGAGCGCTTATGGTGCCCCTGGCGACTCCCTCCTTTCTTCTTGAATTCTTTATATAACCCTTAAACCTAGTTGCCGAGCGCTGATCAAGGTGCCCTGGCGGCGTTTCCTATCAATTTAAAAACCTCCCACAAGAAATGACAACAGGAGATTAAATTGAAATTAAATTTATTATCTAATTTTCTGAACACAACCCAATTCTTGAACCTAGTTGTCGAGCGCTAATTACGGTGCCCTGGCGACATTCGACCTCTTTTCTAAACTTTCTCTTTCTATCAGAAATTTAGAGTCATAATATAATCAAGTATTGATATTAAATAAAAGACCTTATTCCTTAGACAATTCTCATAATAAAGTAATTCGATCTAACTAACTCTCTATTATTTAGTGTCCACAATTTGTTAACTACCCTTAATTTCTATCATAATGTTCTTTTTCAAATCCTAATTCTCTAACTCTTACGATTTCTAATTAATATATATATATATATATATATATATATATATATATTATATATATATATATATATATCTTAAGTAACAAGCCCATATGATGATGCTGCAATACAAGCGGACTTGCCATAAAACGCAACCATAATCTTTCAACCGATATCTTTCTTTTATTATAATTTTAAAATTCTATTCTTTAAACTTGATTAACCTTCGAATTATATATATTTAGTTGCGTCCATATCTCTAAAATACCTAGTGAACTTCCTAGTAACCAACTAGTTCCGCGCCTACATCATTCCCCGAGATCCACTAGATTAGTCCTAGCTCTCGGCGTCCCTGGGGTATAGCCGGTGAAAGCAGGTTGCCCTATAAAAATAGAGAGCAATCTTTATCTCACTAACTGAGGTATAGAGAGAGAAAGAGCGTCGCTGAGACGTAACACTCTCTACTTTTATAGGGCAACCTGCTTCCACCGGCTATACCCCAGGGACGCTGAGAGTTAAGCGGGGAGCACACACTTTTGCATAAGCGTATAACAATAAACATAAGGAAATTGATTGGTTCATTTTCTTATGCATACATTTGTGGACCAATCAATTTCTTTATGTTTATGGTTATGCGCTTATGCAAAAGTGTGTGCTCCCCGCTTTAGGACTAACCTATTATCTAGAGCACGTAGCGCGGAACTAGTTGATTATTAGAAGGAAAGTTTCACTAGGTATTTTAGGGATAAAGACGCAACTATGTATATGTAATTTGAAGATAAAGCGGGGAGCACACACTTTTACATAAGCGCATAACAATAAGCATAAGGAAATTGATTGGTTCATTTCCTTATGTATATATTTGTGGACCAATCAATTCCTTTATGTTTATGATTATGCGCTTATGCAAAAGTGTGTGCTCCCCGTTTTAATGAGGTTTAAAGAATATAATTTAGAGAATTAAGATTTGAAAAGAAATATTATAATAAAAATTAAGAGTAAATAAATTTGTGGAGACTAAACAATGGAATGTTAGTTAAATCGAATTAATTTATTATGAGAATTGTTTAAGGAATAAAGTCTTTTATTTAATATCAATACTTGATTATATTATGACTCTAAATTTCTGATAGAAAGAGAAGGTTTAGAAAAAAGGTCGAATGTCGCCAGGGCACGGCGACATTCATCAGTAATCAGCGCTCGGCAACTAGGTTCAAAAATTGGGTTGTGTTCAGAAAATTAGATAATAAATTTTGATTTCAATTTAATCTCCTGTTGTCATTTCTTGTGGGAAGTTTTTTAAATCGATAGCAAGTGCGGCCAGGGCACCTTGGTCAGCGCTCGGCAACTAGGTTTAAGGATTATATCAAGAATTCAGAAAGAAAGGTGGGATCGCCAGGGGCACCATAAGCGCTCGGCAACGATGGATTTTTGGGGGAAAAGAATAAAATGTTGCAAGATTAAGTCAGATTTAAATAACAACAGTAGTGTATATTTTGCATGGAATTTATAAATCTTACTTAGTATTGATATTATGGGGGTGTTTTAAATAATAGTAGGATAATAGATTAAAGTTGACTGACTGGAAACTGTCAGCCACTTGCTAATGCTTGACAGGGGATTTCTTATTATTTAGAGGATGAAAAGGTAATTGAATGATATTAGAGGTTGTCAGTCAATTGAAATAAAATTTCTAATATTTATGAAAAGACAAGGGTTTATAGTAATTGTAAGTACTTACCGTGATGTGGCAGAAAAATCTTTCCTTTTGCTCTGCCTGGTCGTATTTTGTTAGACCCTTCTCTCGTCCTTTAAGACCTCGGTCATGAGATAGGCCGGATAAAAGTACACAGACGTATGCACAGTCTTATTATTTCCTTAATTTTTACACAACTTAAACACTGAATCGACAGTAATAGCAATTAATGTGTTAACCGAAATTGTATAGCGAATAGTAACAAACAATGATCAGATGCAGAGCTGATGAATGATTCGAAAATGAGTTTGTGAGTGAATGAGTTTAATAATGAACGAATAATACGGAGCGAATGCTTGAATAATAATGTACGAAATAGTAATGAAATAGTAATGAAGCGGCTACTGAATGCTCGTGAAATAATGCTTATGAAATGCTGCGCTATAATGCTGATTATGAATGAATGCCCTGAGGTTCGAAATTGCCGGCTTATATACTGTCGAAACGAAGGGTTTTCGGGCCGTGTGCAGATTACCCGTTGCGCTCTGGAATGTTCTTAGGATGATTCAGTGGAGAACTTCCGAAAAGAAAGATTTTTAGCAACAATTCTTCTGAGAATTGTCGATCGATATGTTTATCTGCCTATTAAGTTTCGGCGCTCGTAATCGTAGCTGTCGTGAATCTGTTCGACTTATCGCTCGCAATATCAGGTATCACTGATATGAGGTCTTTTATGCGCATTCTTTTCAGCTTAATTAATATTTTATAATATAAAATCCTTAATAATATAGTTAATATTTATGCTTACTAATTTATGGAATCATTTGTTCTATTTATTTCAGTTCTGATAATAAGTTGGCAATTTATATAAAGTTATGGCATTCTATAGTTTAAAAAATAGATATTTTAGATAACTTATATGTATTATATGTAATGTATATAATTTATGATTCCATAGAATATAAGCCTCTTAAATTTATATTTATGGTCGCTTGATCGATACTACAATAAAACATATTAATTTTATAAAGATTATTTCTTTATGGAAACATTCGCGCATTATATAATAACCTGTTTTAATTATTATAATTTTAATTATTTATAAAGTTAAATTGTATTGAATATAGTATTTTATATAGAATATAGAAAGTTTTGTATGTGATGTTTTGGATAAAATAATTATAAATATTTTCAACAAGTTATTATTATATACGTTTTATGATTACATAAAGTGCGGCGCATTTATTCTTCAATTTAAGAGTGAATAATTATTATATATTTTTCTGTATGATTAAATATTAAAATCTTAAAAGTTAGATATTAGTATCGATATTATCGAATGTGAAGTTCGCTCGCAAGTCCGTTCTTAAAGTAATCAGCAGGTTAGTTCTAGAAAGTCACTGCTGTACAGCTAGCTAGTTCTAGATAATGCTTCCTAATTCGACGATCTAAGGACTTCTCAATTCCTTGCGCCATCGATTATTATTACTAAAAGAATTAAAATATATTCAGTTTTTAAGTTAAATAACCATATGAAACTAGAACGATAAGCAATTAATAAAATTAGTTAACAACTGAAATAAAAGCAAATAGATTAAATAATTGTTCTATATTCCATAGATATTTTGCAGGGATAAAAGCGGTACTTAATTACTAGCTAAAATAGTTTTTAAAATTGGCAGGACGTTATAACCGCTAACTCTACGAAATACATAGCCCCGAAAAGTATGTACAGAACACATGCGCTCATAGCATATACCACAAAAACACTTTTCGTCTGTACACGTCGGCCACATATCAGCTCCTATCCTTTTCTTTCCTATTGATACCTACTTAAATCACGCATGTGCAGATGCTTACTTCTCATATGTTTTGCATACTTTATGAGGTCAATTTTTCGGTTAGTATATAAGGGAGTTAGTCGTCTAGTATTATATCCCTAAAAAAATTACTTTAAAAAAAAAAGCGTTATGAAAAAATATTATATTTAAATAAGAACATTTTAAATAAAAATGTTTTTATATAAATAATTATTTAAATTTCCTACAAAAATAATGATATCAGAAAATTGCGCCAAAAAATAAAATTTATGCTATAAAATTTATTTTTTATTTTTATTTAAATAAAAACAATTTTATTAAATTCTTTAAAATAGTTATTTAAATTTAAATTTTTATGAAAATGATAATATTAAAAATTATGCCAACCGAATAAAATTTATGTTGTAAAATATTTTTTATTATTTCCAATATTAAGAAAAATTATATTTAATAAATCGAATTATAATTAATGTAATAGTAAAACTAAACTCAGTTTATGAGAAATCTCATAAACTGAGAAATTTTCCTTGAATAATTATATCCCAAAGCTTTAAATGTGTGTATGTTGTGCATTTAGTTATTTACAAAGTAACTCTATTTTAGTTATACTATTACTTTAATTATAATGTGATTTATTAAATATAATTAATTTTTTTTAATATTGAAAATAATAAAATAAAAATATTTTACAACAAATTTTATTTAGTTGGCATAATTTTTAATATTATTATTTTATAGGAAATTTAAATTTAAATAACTATTTTAAACAATTTGATAAAATTGTTTTTATTTAAATAATAATAAAAAATAAATTTTATAACAAATTTTATTCTTTTGGCTCAATTTTTGATATCATTATTTTTATAGGAAATTTAAATAATTATTTTATACAAAAATATTTTTATTTAAAATGTTTTTATTTAAATATAATATTTTTTCACATTTTTTCACAAGCGCGTGTACTTGGCGCTTTTTTATCTTTTTTAATTTTTTAGGGTATCATTTTTTTTTTCATCAAAATGCAACAGTTTTTTTTGCTTATAGATTTCTAGATCCTTTAAATTTCTTCTATTTACTCTTAATCTAAAAATAACGGATAATTACAAATTAGTGTATCAGAAATATACATTATTATTTACGAGCTATACTTCTATATTTTTAAATGAATAATCGTTGTTATTCATGCAGTTTTATTATTAATTATATAAATTATGGACAGCTCGTACTTTTTATAAATTTTAAATTAAAGAATAAAAAATTAACTTAAATATAATAATAATATATCTATATTTAATATAATATTCTAAGAATAATATTTTTAATAATAATATAACAATATTATAACTTTTTAACTTTTTAACATTATTTAATTTAATTTATATTGCATGGCTATTGTTTTGCTATTTTATATTAATTTGATTAGGCTTTTGACACATTTTATTTTATGTGAAATAAATCATCTAATAATTTTCAAACTTGATTGATAACAATTGTTAATAAGACTTGCATAAGGAACAACGTTTTTATACAACGCAATTATAACTGCATTGCACTACACTCATTTATGTATACTGAGAGTCCTTAAAGGTAAAACCTGGCCACTTAATTAGTTTTGGAAAAACATGGCAACAGTATATACATGAACGAGTGTAAGGCAAAGCAATTATAATTGTGTTGTATATAAAAATATTTCTTATGCAAATCTTATTCACAATTGTCACCAATCAGGTTTGAAAATTATGAGACGATTTATTTTGTATAGAATAAAAATTGTCTGTACCAAAGCCGAATAACCAAATCAATATACAACAGCAAAACAATGGCCATTCTATAATTAAATATTAAAAAATTAAAAGTTTTAATTTTTATTATATAGTTTATATTTTTATCGTATATTATTACCGTATAATATCGTATAATATCGTATATTTTTATCATATAATATCATATATTATTATCTTAGAATATTATATTAAATATAGTTATATTATTATTATTTGAGTTATTTTTTTATTCTTTAATAAAGAATTTATAAAAAGTACAAGTTCATAATTTTCTTATTTAAATAAACATATAAATTTATAAAAAGTACAAGCTATTCGTAATTTAAATAAATATTAAATATTTAAATAAATATAAAGTGAATGTAATTTTCTTATCTTATTTTTTTTTAAATTATTGTTTTCCCTAACAATTTCTATTGGTTAGTTCTATTCTGCCATGTTTTTCTAAACTTTGTTTCGACCAATAAAAAAGAACGCGCACTATGGTCAGATTCAATTCAGACTTGCAAAAATGTAGGCCTTTAATTTAGATGCGGTTACAATAGTAATTTTTCAATCAATCAATCGCTAATTGCAGAGCGTTGCTAATATAACTCAGAACAACGCTAGTGCAATCTTTCGTCGAAAGCAACAAATGAACATTTTATATTATATTATATTATATATCTTATATTATATTATATTATATTATATATATATTATATATCTATACATATTTGTTGATAATAATGACGTGAACATTTCTTAAACAAGAATTTTCACATATGGAACTTTTCATCATAATATCTCTGATTATAGATCAAGTAGCGCAAAAATAAAGACATTTTCCTTATATAATCAAGACCTAGTTATCGCTATTAAAAGTTCGATCGGCTCAGCCGTTCTTGCAAACCGTAATTATGAGATACTTGCAACTGACCGACTCGCGTATAGATACACGATGTGCCTCGCTATACTTGACGCGAGACATTGCCGAGTCTCTCGATATGGAAGTCTGTGTGCACGCGTTTTGTCTGAACGTATCTTAAAGGCTGCGGTCGGGAAGAAATGCTAGAAATGCTTCGAAGCATTACATTAACCAATCAGAATAAAGAAATCTTTGCTCTTTTTGTTCTTATTGGTCAATCAAAGTGGCAGCCAAAGTGGCGCGGCAGTAACACAAAGCAGAGGGCGCTGAGTGCCTTAAGATCGCTTTGTCAGAAAAAGAGGGAACGAATAGCGACAGAGCGAGAAGAACGTCCGTGCGAAGCACCTAGCAGAAGATAACGGCCGCCATTTTTCTTCTGACATTGCCATTCGTAGGTGCTCTCCTGGTGTTATTTGTCACGGGGATCTTTAATTGTCTCTCCTCTCCTCTCGTTCCTTTCTCTATATCTATCCTCGCTTCTAGTTGAACCCGACGACAATATCGATAACGAGGAAGAGGGAGCGACGACGGGGCGGCGGCGACGACGACAAGGACGGCAAGCGATAGTGGTGATCCTAGTGATACCCGTACAGGCTCTGTGTATAGTGCGCATTAAGAGATAAGAGCCGAGTGTAGAGATAACGATAAGACGTCAGTGATAACTCGTGTCTGCTCTCATCATCGGCGACGGCGGCGCAGGAGGGTGAAAAGGAGGAAGAGAAGAAGCAGTAGTAGCAGTAGCGGTGTGACGGGTATTCTCGTGCGAACGATACGAACGGCAGTTTACGATCGTCAATCACGTACGGCCGGGTGAAAAAGAAATTTGTTCGCGGTTGACCGACAGACTGACAGGAGAGAGAACAAGGACGAGGACGACGATACGACGTTCTCGAAGACGGTTCACCATCTAGGGCTATCGGCAAACGTTTATCTATTCGTGAAAGGACGGCTGCCCTTTCGCTTTGCGGAACGACGAAGTGGATCATCGACGTGGTGCTCGTCGTTGATATCGTATTGTCAGATCGTGGTCACGCGTCACCGCGTACATCAGCAGCAGCGCCACCGGGATGGAGAGGCGAGCCGTTTTTGTGCTGCTGGGGCTGCTATATTTAGCGGTGGGCACCCTCGTCACGGTCCAGGCAGGTGAGTCTCAGGCACAGGCTCCTTTCGGCCAACATTCGCGGCGCGATCTTCGTTTGTCCTTTTTCACGATTCCTAGTTATTCTTTCTTCCACGACAAGGTCGACCATCTGATCGTTTCTACAATGAGATATTCGATTTTTCTCACTCGACACTGTGATTTACATTAAGGCCGATAATTAGTCATGATGAATCATCGTAGTAATGATCGGCATTGCAAGAATTCGCTAATCGATTCGGTTCCTTAGAAAGGACACTTTGCAATTTAAAAGATTCTAATATGTCTCGACGCATGGCGCAATAGTTAGTTTCGTCATCAACAATATTATCAATGTAATATTGCATAAATAATTCATTGTATTGATATAACTCATATGACAAAATTATCACACAACGATACTCGAGTAACTACCTATCTATGACGATGCTTTTCATCATGGTCGTCCTCCTCATCGATTAGGCAACCAGTCACTTTTTCGGATAGTACAACAAATGGTGTACGAATTTAAAAGTATTATATAAAAGTTGATGTAAAAATAAGTATGAATCAAGTTTGCCTAACTTGTATTTCCAACGCGACTTTCGCGATTGATTTGATCAATACTCATCAACATTTGACTAAGGCTGGCTCGCGTGACAGTTAGATTTAATTAATTCTGGATTAACAATTCTCATAGTGTCCTCTCGTAAATTACGATCGTAATACAGACAACCGTACGCGCAATTAATTATATTTAACAGTATTGGTGCTTTAAAATTAGAATTATTATTTTTACGAACCGTTAAATTTTAAACATTGTCTTCAATCTTATATCTAATCTTGAAGAGTTTTCAAAGCAAAATTATCATCCGCTTTTCTTTTTTTTTTTTGGAGGGAGTAGGGGGAGGGATAATTTTAAATATAAAATTGTTTTAAAGACTTTCATTAAAAATCGTCGCGAGAGGGAAAATGAAATTTTATACTACATATGTTTCGGGAAACATAACTATTATTTCAAGTTGACGGTCATTTTCCTATATTAGAGCTTGCTCCGATTTTATACAAGTAATAAAGACAGAGGCGTCCAGCGTTAAAAAAAAGAATGTACGATGAGCGCATATACCGAGCTTTCAGTTAGATACGAAAATGGAACATCTCCGAAATCGCGTTTGAGCCCGATGGGGGGCGATTATAACTTCTGCAGACTAAAGTTTTTTGTTAAATACATTTCATCATGTATTTAACATGATGGACACGATTGTAATTTCGTATCCACATGTCTATCATATCGTGTGATCTTTTAGATTGCCCAGAAACATTAATTATTACAATTTTTGTATTTTAACAGCCTTATAAATGAAAAAAATTAGGGCACAAATTGGAAAAAATCGGCATTTGTCGATACACGTTGCGTTTCATTATTATTAATTTATTGTTATTAATTTGTTTATTTTTTTTCAAGCGATTTGTCATTTCAACATTATTGGCAACTTTTTTTTTGTGGATGTTAAAAATATCCACATACACAATTTTATTGCATAAGGATATGCTAAAGTAATATATGCAGAGTGTAAATCATGTTTGCTCTTTGGACGTAATTTTGTCAAGTTCGCGTTGGAGAGATCTCGTGCTGCTTCGTGTTTATGAATATATTACCAGATTTCATCGGTACAATCTTTTTGCGGGTTGCTAATATTTACAGCACGCTACCGACACTCCTATCAAAACGATGTATACATCAAGATTCGAGAGAAGAAGAAACTTTCCGCACAGACGAAACCGAAAATTTCGCTCTCGTCGGACTCATTTCTGTGTTGCAGCCGCACACGAAGCTCATTAACACACAGTCACAATCATTAAAAACATGTATGAAGATAAATGATGGATACTTTTTATAAAACACACGCTGAGCGCGCGAAGAGAAGTTTACATGCAGTGTGTACACACATATACATCACTTGAAAACACATAAATAAGGGAAGCCTCTTATACTCCATTACAGAAATCACTTTTTGCGAAGAAAACAAAGTATTCTTTTTTCCAAATTCGATATAGCTTTAACACAACAATTTTTGGAATATTACGATGGGGATACGTTCATAAATTGCAGTTCAATGAGATGAATGACTGGAAAGAGTGTCCGGAAGTGACTTACATCTCGAAACATTTATTAACATTTTCTATGATTTGTTAAGTATCTTGTGGCTAACGTCGCTTTCTAGGTCATTTAATGAGACCTTATTGACACCGTTGGGATGTGTTCTAAAAAAGTTAGTCGATAATGCTGCAACTGTGTGCATCCTCGCGAGATAGTGATAGAGAGAGAGAGAGAGAGAGAGAGAGAGAGAGAGAGAGAGAGATGGAGGGAGGGAAGGAAAGAAAGTAAGAGGGATATTGCTAACCATCGCACATGCTTCTTTTTAACTTTCACAGAAGCTTTGTCGAGTAAATTAAAAAAAAATAATAAAGTTTATAATCAATAAATAGACTATACACCATAACGGACATATTACATGACAAATAATTGATGTAAATATATCGTACGCATATGTACGATGATCTCGCGATATCTTTATATGGTGTTAACTTCACATCAATATTAATATATGTATGAAATCGTTAATTATAAGCGTTTGTGCGATTGTGTTCAGTTATCGGCGTGCAAAATTTAACGTTTTATATATTTAGTATTCCAATAATATGTTCTCAAAAATTAGAAAATTGAGCGTCTCTCATGAGTTTTCTTTCCGTGATGTTTCGTAATGAAACTTTTAAATATCACGCGAATAAATTTATAATTTATGCAAAAGAGCACTTTTTTTTATCGAAAATGCAACAATTTATAGCAGGAAAAACGTACATTAGTCTTTTATATCGCATATAATTATTAAAGATATACACATTAATTATATTATTGTATTAATATTGTATTAATATTGTATTAAATATATAATGTGAAAAAAAATAAAATGTTTTTTTTTTTTTCTAATCGATAGAAGATATTCAAGATCCTACATCGAAAAACTATCACATCGGATCTTTTTTAACCCTACATCGATGAGGCTAGTAAATACTTTTTATCATTGATAACAATCGATGCGTCAATAACTGGGCGTCATCGCGACCTTTCCAACGAAGGGCTCGCAAGAGGCTGCTGTCAACGTTGAACACCTCTGCTGCATGCCTTGTGTCGCGATGCAAGCGATCGGATCGTTTTTAAATTTGCGCGAAAATACGGGTTCGCAACTCGACGTCGGCGATGATGACGATGATAACGATGACTTCGTCGAGAACGACGAATTATTCGCGCCGCGGCGACTTTTGTTGCGCAACGATTGACCCTATTTTCCGTCCAGCCAGAAAACTCGACTCGCGAATGGTAACCCATAATCTGGTATCTGTCCTCACCGAGGAAATCGTTATATAGACTTTAGCTCCGATATATAGACGATGCGTGGGGAGATTACACTGTTGAGAGAGAGAGAGAGAGAGAGAGAGAGAGAGAGAGAGAGAGAGAGAGAGAGAGAGAGAGGAAAGTCTGTCTGCGTTTGTGCCAAATTCTGTGCGAGAACGCTAAAAACTTGACCGAATAGCTGCGGGGTCCACCTATTTTTATTACATCTATAAACCGCGCAACATACGTCCGATCATATTCCGAATTGAATCGGCGCCGTCTCGCCGGACTCTCGTGACTCTCCGCTAGACGTCGCGCTGATCGTTTAGTTTTCAAGGTCGAGCTACAAATCTACATATAATTTGTGTAGGTTTCTTCGAAAGACCATTAGAGATTGACGACCTCCGTGGGTGGTATTGAGATTTGATTGAAAGGGTCAATAAACTTTGGGAATCGATAGTTTGGCTCTTAAACATGAACTAACATTAATATTCTTGTATTCTTTAACATATTATTGGAAATTTTTTAGATTTGCATAAAGAGAATATTAATCTGCTGTCGTAATATCGCTCTTCTACCCAGCCACGATATCTCTAGTCACCACGTTCAGGTGGTCAAGAAACATTTCTATTCTTGAACAGCAGATGAGAAACGCTTACGTATCATCCTGCAAGGATGCATCTATTTTTACGATTCCTAAACGTATGCGAAGTTTCATGGTCTTTCTGACGCGTTCGAAACATAGAGACGACGACATTTTAGATCTCAAAAGACGAGTTTGGGAATATACTTCAAAAGTGTCGCATCTTGTCGTGATTAGCGCAACGAATTGCACACATTATATATCGCAAAATCTTGATAGCCTCGCGAATATCATTAGTGATATTTATATAAGATTCGCATTCTTCGAAAGAGATTGGTCTCGTGACTGTAATTTTTTTTCTGTCGTCTATAAACAATATATAATGATAAAGAAGCGTATAAGATAAAGCAAAGCATCTACCATAAAAAGCGACGAATCTTTTTGATTACGAATGTAAGGATGTTTTGACTGTACAATAGTAAAAACTGTCAAAATTATTTAAAAAAAAACATTTCTTATATTTATACTGTTTGAAATATCAAATAAATAAATTCGGATTATAAAAAGAATTGAAGTATTACAAAATATAATATAATTTTTAATATCTTCATAAAAGAAAATAGTTGTAATTAATATTTTTTCTAATTTATGACAAAAACTTTTGATCGAATATCTCCTGAAATCAATTTCAAGAAACAAAAAAACGAGTAATTTGCAGAAAGAGAGAGAGGGAGAGAGAGATAATATTTTTCTACAATTTTTAGTAATTAACTTTTAAACGAGTAAATGAATCTAAATCAAGTTTTGCAAAAATATTTATTAGAGCTTTCTTAATATATGTGAAAATTTTTATTTTGTTGGCAATATTTTTTTGTTGTTAAATTTGTCATTAAATGCTATAATACGCGATTTTTCATAAGAATCAATATTAAATTTAAATTTACATAATTTCCAAAATTAAGAGAATTGTGCTCAGATTTTGCACACATACTCAGAAAAAATAGTAGAGCAGTCTACAAAATTTTTATGCTTTTGCCAATGTTTGATGTGACACATACATCTTTGAGAAAGGATGGTTTAGCTTTCGCGTGCTGCAATGTTTTTGCAAACTGTAGAAAGATACAATCACGAGCTGGAAATGTGAATCGTGAGATTTCGTGAAGGATACCTTTTTCAATTGTAAGAATTCAACTCATAGATCATTCGCTTAAAAATCCAATCGCTCATTACAGAAGTGTCACGTCTTTTCATGTTAATTTTCGCTTTCCCTATATCGATTTAAAAGCGACAAGTTGCATTCTTATCGAGAATTTTCTCCGGGAATACATCGAGAAAGATTAAGAATCCATATCCTCGTTTAGTCTCTGACGCGGACTTGGTTTGGATTTTCAGTTGCGTGGAGCCTTCGTGAAAGCGTGGTCTTAAAATAACATTCGTAGTTTATTGATTTTCTCTGAGTTACCGTGCCCCGCTGATTCGCATTTGGCGCAGTGTCAGTCCATCGGACAATTCTCCTCTCTCTGTTGTTCAATTGGATTGGATTTTGCCGAGAACATCGAAAACATTGAGTAAAAAATGTTTGATATTATCGCCAGTAACGGCCAGGATAAATCAATAACAGTAATCAAGCTTTATTAATTCAGTTAATAAACGATATATTAATTTGATTGTTATTTTAAGATTCGTCCTTATACAATTCTATATGATGGGTGACGGGAATGATCAAATAAAAATACGTCAAACGAGCTATTCGTTCTCGGAATTTTTTTATTCTTCATTAAATAATTCTCGCGATAATATTTAGTTCACTATCAACACTATGTTGAAAGTGGCTAGGTGAGTAGCTTGTTTTGTATTCTAATCGACTGTTCTCTTCTCAGTCGACGTTAATAACATCGTAAATATTTTATTTTAATCACTCAACTAAATCGTACAGCGACATAAATAATAATCTGCTCTCTGACTATGCTTTATTGTTATCACTGTGAAACAATACTCATATAGCTCTCACATATATATGCGCGGATACGTCATCAAGCCGGTATAATTCCGCCGATTCGTCATCAACGCATAGCTCGGTGCTGAGAGAGGAAAATTTTATGCAAACTGTTAGCATCCAACAAACGCTCCATTTATACATTTTCTTGCAAGATCGTATAATTTTGTGTCAAAATATTATTTGAGAAATATGTATACCAACTATATTCTGCGTAATATCTTGATGGTAAGGATGAAATAGATTAACAAAGCATTACAAAATTAATTTTTTATGAAAGAAATTAATGAAAAAAATTAATTAAAGCTAATCTTGTCCGCGGACACAGCAATATTACTCGGTACATATTTCCTTAAAATCCGAGAGCAGCTGTTTCATATGTATAAAGCTACGAGCGTGTACTAGTAAAGGTAATTAGCTAAATTACCACTAATTGTTTCTCGCGAGAGAAAATTCTGGCTTATTGTTCCACGAATACTTGACAGTCAACTGATTGTAGCTGATGTGCGGCTGATATTCAGTTGTATAGTCACTTATACGATGACAATCAGTGACGTAAGAACGAAAAAACTCGATAAGAATATCGAGTAGCTTATTGACGTAAATATGCGTGAATATGCGCTTCCCAAGCATAATCGATATTCAGATCTCTTGCATCCAAAGTAAGGACGAATATACAGGGTGTCCTGAAAATTTTGACACACCCGAAGTGTGAAGGTAGATTGGGCCAAACTGAGTCGAAATGTCCTATACCATTTTGCAAAATTCGCAATAGTTTTTGCGTTATTAATTAAAATATGTGAGCTAATGAGCGTGTTGAAAAGCGATAGGCCGGTATCGGCAGGCATGTACGATGGATTACTTGTGTACGTTTCTTAGCAACGAAAGTATCATATAAGCAAGACGTGACTTCACCTCTCGTTTAGATGATGCTTTTGTTACTAAGAGACGTAATCTAGTAATCCGTCAAGACATAGTCATAGACAAGTAATCCGTCGTACATGCCTGCCGATACCGGCCTATTGTTTTCCAACGCGCTCATTAGCTCACATATTTTAATTAATAACGCAAAAACTATTGAGAATTTTGAAATGGTATAGAACTTTTCGACTCAGTTTGACCCAATTTACCTTCACACTTTGAGTATGTCAAATTTTTCAGGACACCCTGTATATTTTTTTTCTTAAGTCACATTTTTGTCACGTGGATCTTTCTCGAGTTCAGTGTGAATTGATCGTACGGTATTCGATGTATTTTAAATGAAATTTTAATGAAATTATACAATTTAATTTAAAAATGAATTAGCTAATTTAATTTGGGAACTAAAATATACACCGAATGAATTTATTATTTTAATTAAAATATTTTTACCGTTGATAATAAAAGTGCATTGAAAAAATATGTAATAAATTTCACTCTGAATAGATTTGTAAAGTAACAAAGCTTGTAAAAACAACGGTGCACTCATTTATTCATGATAAATAATAAGGATATACAGATTCTTTAAGCATTTTATATTACCTTTTATCCAGGCGAGACGATATTTTTGAGGGTCCCCTATCTAAAAGAAACTATTTATACAAATACCGGTTCGCCTTGCGTGACTTCTTTATAGTTGGGCAGAAAATAACGGCTGATAAATTTTCGAACTATGTCTGATCTCTCTGTTGTAAATAGTAGTGAAAGACACATCATCGTAAAAGATTGCTATTATTATTTATGAGGACATTACTTACAATATAAAGAATTTCAAATTTATTAATTTGTAATAAAAAATATATCCTTATTTTCTCTATGCTTAACATTTATATTTTTTATTATTTATAAATATATAATTATAATGTTATGAATTTTTTGTTTTAGTTAAGAAATTTACAAATTTATTTGAGTGATGAATCAACTTAATTAAAAGAAGAATGAGATATCAGCTTTATCATCATTTCTCGTATCTTACGCACTGGTGCATAAACTTATAATCTTTTTTTTTTCTTTTATGATAAAAGTGACGTATTCGGGACCGATGGTCGTTCACGAAGGACAAGCTTGGGAGATTGAGTGCAACGACTTGAAGGCCGATGATCCCATTAGATGGACCAGGAATGGCCAGACGCTAGAACCCGAACTGTCCAGTGGTCAATTGGTTGTCCTCTCAAAGCCTGGCACCGGCACCAGCAAACTTTCGGCGACCCAAGCGACGGAGAGCCACGACGGAGATTACAAATGCACCTCCAATAGTGCAGATTTTTTCCATCTCTCAATATATTTCGGTTTGTAGTGTTACAAACATATATTACTACATCAATAAGTTTATTTCTAATCCTCTCACTTCAGAAATCCATCACTAAAAGAATTTCCAGTGATTTTTCTGCAACATCCTGTATATACTTACGTCACTGCACATTCTCCTTCTCCTTCCCGACAAGATGTGGTATACATTTACGGTTTCCATTAAAAAGATTAACTTAATGTTAAAATCTAAATGAGAGAGTATAATATTACAGGTATATGTAGCTTACGCAATCTTATTTTACTTTATTACCATATGCATTTATTACAGATTTCTTTGTCAAATAAATATAGCTTATATCGATTAAATTAATAAGCTAAGTATTTACAGCTCTACATGACTTATATCTAAAATGTTGTCTCTACATCTCTGATAACGTTTGATAACTTGATATTTTCTGTCACCGCTATCTCAAGTAAATTCTTGATTATTGTCTTATTGCATGCTCGAGGTCATTTTATTCATCTTTCTTCTGATATGAAAATATTTGACTAGAATATTAATATTTATATTGTACTATTCTTATTGATGCATTTCATTAAAATTAATAATAATAATATTAAAAATTATCTTATCCGAAAGCCCATAGTCTGAAATTTGTTATTTTTATGCAGTAATGATATATCTCTCTTATTATTGTAATATTTAAATTATCTTTGCATATCTTGCATAAATCCTTAATTAATAAAAATCTCTCTTTTACAAATATAATTTCATGATATGACTCTTTTATGATTGATCGGATAATTATCGTTATATTAATCATAAGTTTCTAATCGTAAAATATAATTAATATATCTTTATACGTTATACTCTATTATAGATAACAGCAATTTCAATTCTGATAATCGAAACATGATTATTTTTGTATTTGGAAAAAATTGTAAAAACGTGTTTCTCGTAATTTAACGATGATATGATACCGTTCAAACAATTTATATAGTAAATGAGAAATGAATGAACTTTTTTT
Source organism: Cataglyphis hispanica (assembly GCF_021464435.1). NCBI lineage: Eukaryota > Metazoa > Arthropoda > Insecta > Hymenoptera > Formicidae > Cataglyphis > Cataglyphis hispanica. The sequence goes on along the minus strand of NC_065954.1, from coordinate 9,188,549 downwards.
TACAAAACTAGATTGTACGAATTGTTTGCTTCTTTTTGGCTGTGTGTCATGTATTTCTTAGCTATTATTACGGAATATTTAGGACATTCTAAATATAATGGTAGTCGTTGCTACTCACTCACTTACATTATAATATTTTAGCAATTTAAGATAAAGCTATAAATAGATTTTTTTATATCATACAATAGATTTTTATCTTTTTCTTTAAAACTTTAAGTAAAACACGAAAACGGAATGCACACGTATATCTTTTCGATGATCCAATTTAAACTGTAAATTGCACATGATGTTATATTCAATGCAGAAGCATCGGAAAACAATATTTTTCTCTTTGACACAGATATAAAGATTAGAGTACTTACGTCCAAGGACATACCTTTGGTACTCGAATGCGCAAACAAGAGTGATAAAGTGCAATGGCAGAAGGAGAAGATGCCGTTGAGCATAGCGCTAACTGGCAATGAAGACATCATCAAAATTGACAACGACACCGGCAACCTGGAGATTTTAAAGGATAAGAAAGAGGCTTATGGAAATTACACTTGTAAATTAGGCACAAACTCCACTATTGAATACAGAGTCGTACGTGAGTATTCTGCAATACATATTACATAATTTTATATCAAATATCTATTAAAAATAATAAAAGAATCTTATACAAAACTTACTATATGTATAGTATTACTTTATCATAAAAGTATCTATTTTAGAAAAACAGGAAAAAAGCTTTTTGCAAAGATGTTATGTTAAAGAGTTTTTTATCATATTCGACGTTCTAAAATTTCAGCGAGGCCGATAGCGCATTTGGCTGAATCTACTAGCGTGGTGGAAGGTGAGAAGCTGCACTTGGTGTGCGCTGCAAAAGATCCGAGCCCCGGCGTAAAAATATCTTGGACTTTCGGGGATCAAAATTATACGCGTAGCAAGGATCGTGTGAAGATCGCCAAGGATTCGGAGACTGGTATCTACGGCGCTGTTCTAATCGTCGACAACATCGAGATGAACGATCGCGGTAACATTATCTGCAGGATGTCATACAACTGGTCCGATCCCGTTGCAGAACACTCATCGGAGGCCGAGACATTGCTCAGAGTCAAGGATAAACTCGCTGCACTTTGGCCCTTCCTAGGCATTTGCGTGGAGGTCGTTGTTCTGTGCGCCATCATCTTGGTCTACGAAAAGAAGCGAAATAAGGCCGAACTCGAGGAGTCCGATACTGATCAGAGCCCTGATACGTAAGTATGTTTTAGGATTATATACTTTCTCTTTCTTTCTCTTTATTTCTATATATCTGCTTTTTAATTAAATCTTTACGAAATATATGTAGATAATAGAATACTATTTCAAATTTTTACCCATAGACATAATGTCTTAGAACCCACCTCCCATAATGAACCTTTGGAATATTATATTCCACTGCATGGACCTCTTTCCACCGACCTTCCAATCTCATCTCCAAAGTCACATTCTACCAAGAGCGTTTACTTCGAACCTACTTCAGATAAGTTCCAGAAATATCGTATTCTAAAATATGTATCGCGATTTGGCTAAATTATCTGCTCCGATTTACAAAAAGAAAAACGCAGATGAGAATTATTTATCCTATTTCGTTCCATTCCTATTTTGATTCTTTATAATCATAAACTTGCAGCATTTTTGAATATGACTATACATTATATTAATAGAGATCGACTTTCTATTCGTTCTCGTATTCGACTTTTTGTCTGATATTTTGTTTTGTTTTTTTGTAGTAAACCGACACCCAACAAGGAATCCGATGTCAGACAGAGGAAGTGAAACAACAAATAGATGAATGAGAGCGATGCGATAGAAATGGAACAAGGGGCTGTCAGTGTCACAGAGTGTTATAAAGGAAATTCATAAAGATAATGGAACTTGAATGAGAGAGATATGTCACAAATGTGGAATAAACACTAAAAAATGGACTGCAGCAAGTTTGAGTGAGCCATTCATAGTGCACGCTTGCATGAAAGCAGGTTCCGTGCAGCAAAAGCGTGCATAGCAGGATCACACAAGTTACTAACAAATTAAATTAAGCCTTATTACTGGTGTTCACTCCATTTATCAGATGTTCGCCTGTTCGTATTCTCTAACTACACCGCTTTGACCGACGGAGAAAAAAATATGTTGACACGAGTTATATGTATAAGTGCCGATGATGATGACAGGAGTGTGTGCGGGAATGAAGGGTGAGAGAGAGAGAGAGAGTAAAATAGAGAGAAAGAGAGAGAGATAGAAAAATAATGCATGTATGAATGAAAAGTTAAAAAGAAAACAGAAATCGCGACAAGTCGAAAAATAAGCATGCTCGTCGAACGCGAGTACATATAATTTTTACAAAACGTTTCGAGGTGCGAATTTCTGATAAACACCAGTATAATCGCACGTTTATTCGTCACGTGCATTCTGCGTGACATTTGCGCTCGCACGTTCGTCGAGCATGCCATGGAAGTATTAAATTCGCGCAGAAACCGTTTCTCAAACTTCGCACGTGTGACAGAAGAAAATCAATAAAATAAACTTTATGGTAGGGCCGAAAATATGTGCTCGATATTAGTTACATAATATAATAGGAAAGCGGGCAGTGCGTGCCACAATTGGCTTCCGGATATATGTTCGTGTACTTTCGAATGTACAAAAAGAAGAGAAAGAAAGGGAGGGAGGGAGAGAGAGAGAGAGAGAAATAAAAAAAGAAAGAAAGAAAGAAAGAGAGAGAGCCTATCTTTGGCGTCGCCTTACATTACGATATATTCCATCGCACTAATGGAGAATCCCGGAAGTCTGGCTGCACGCGACGCCGTTGTTAACGACATTAATGTAATTAATACTGTAATATTATTGCCATCGTTACTACTGCTACAATTATCGTTATTATGATTATTACAAGTATTATACCGTTAATTTTATCACTATTGTAATAATTTATAATCCGTACCATCACGATTCTCTATATCGACAGTGTCATCATTGTCATAGGCATCTTTTATCTATAACAACTAAACAATCATTTTAATTGTCGCAGATATACTGCGCACATTTATTTCCATCGTTATATCGTGTGTATCGTCGCTTCTTCTATGACATTCTTCTTTGTAGATATATATACATATATAATACTTTGAAAATAAGTAATGGTAATTTATCAAAGAAATAGGACGCATCAATTTTATTTAAAAATGTACAAATATTTTATTATTTAAACGTCCATGCTTGCTCTTTTTAAGTAGATGCATTTATTGGACGTGCCTTGATACTGTTGCGCGTAGTCAATGGACGCGTATCCATCGAACGAAATATTAATTTAGATACATGATTTTCTGAGTCTTCGATCTTATAAGTTTCATAATAATTTGATCTTATTAATTTAGGATTCATGGATCTCTGTATGTACTCCATAACCTTAGAGCGCCATATTTTCTTGATATTAAATTTTAAGATCGTTGGATTGTTTTTGAATCTTTAGATACTTAGCACTAAGATTCATATTCGAACTTAGGGATTTTTAGAGTATCAGATTCTCGACTACATAGGCTTAAGTAACTATACATTTTCCACCACAAAAGCACAAAAGTTTGACGAGAGTTTATGCGCTCTGTACAGGATTGTAGGGCGCGCGCCTTATGATAACTTTCTTTGGTCGTGAGCACCACTTTTATGCTTCCGTACGGAGACTTCTCTTTCCGGCATTTTATTAAGCTGATTCAAGCGGATCTTCAGGAAAGGAAAGTCGCGGGGAAAAGAGAATAAGAAAATATAGATAATAGCACCGCGCGAAGGCTACGAGTCTTTTTCATCCTCTGTTACTAACTCAGATATAATATATATATATCTCATATATATATATATATATATATATATATATATATATATATATATATATATATATATATATATATATATATATATACATACATACACACAAGTTATTTCAGTGAGGTTTCTCGATTAAATCGTTCTATCGTGTGATACGCGGTCTAAATCCTACTTGGCCACCTGGCTGCCGTAATCCACGTACACACGCACGACCTCACCACTGTATTTTCGTTGACTGGGCATAAAGTAGAAGTCCGGCTGATTCGCTTGGGCACCTGCCGGATTGTGCATACTCCTGGCACGCCCGTAATGATCCCTGCGATCTTGCGTATAGTATCCAGGTTGGACAGGCGCCGAATGTCTGGCACCGGGCGCGCGAGGCAGGCTGTAGGTTGCTCTAGGTCCGACCATTCTATTTGGTCCATCGATGGTATCGTTACCGTTCATGATAGACATACCGTTACTAGTCATCATTTCTCTTGGTCTCGGCAGGCTGGAAACCGGTGGCGGCGGCGCCTTCTCCTCCGTTTCGAATGCTTCGAATGCAAAGTTTGTGTTTGCGCCGGAAGCATAGTCCTTCCAGGCATTGCTAGCGATCAAACGTTCCTATACAAAAAAAATGGCAAGTTCAGTGTCCGATGCTTGTCAATGATTACGAAAAATGAAAATAATTTTACTTATGCAAATTAATTTAATCATCTCATATTAGTGAAAAACAATAGACTTAGTAAAGCTTTATGGGAAGATGTGGGAACATACAAGAGAAAAAAAATGCGAAAAGAAAAGCTGGATTAGCAAGAAAAACTTTGATTAAAGAGCGAAAGAGAAGGTATGGGAAGAGTGTAATATTGCGCACCGGTTATACTCGACGAGGAGTTTTACCAGTTGGGATTAGCCCGATGCATTTCGGACGGAGCGTGTTGATGATGCCGAAGTTGGTGATGATGATGATGGTGGTGGTGATTATTGTTGTTGTGATGATGGTGATGGTGATCGCCGTTTTGTTCTCGATGGTACCGCGTCGCGTTCGTGCGATGAATCGGGTTGGGCGCATCGGAAGAAGCCAGAGGCAGCGAGTACACCCTCTTTTTTTGGTCGCGAGGAGCGCGGGTCATGCAACACAAGCGAAGCAATAGATGTTTGGGTTCATTAGGGGATGAAAGTGTATGTAGTTTGTACGCTACAAGATGTTCCAAGAAAAGAGGCATACGGGAACAATAAGACTATCCTTCAAACCATTCCATTTCAAAAAAAAGAATAAAAAAGGAAACAAACCAACATATTGTTCGAGATTTCGTGATTTAATTTGACATTTGTTCAGTTGTCGAGTATTTTAATTACTAATTACGACGTTAGTTATTAAATTATTAGATGTGAGAAAGTTATGGCAAATGCAAGAATTCAATCAAATGTTTTGCTTAAAAATTATTTTTTCTTCAGAAGTAAAATTTTTGGATACATTACACATGGTTTCTTGGAAGACGTTAGATATCAGATAAAATCGTTAGAGGCACAGCAGAACACAACACACTGAAAAAGGATCTGGGAATGCGAGAAAAGTGGAGAAAGAAAAAAAATATGCGAAGAAGAAAAAGTTTTAATACACACAGGACATACCTTGGTTGCTCTTCTTTTTGAGCTCCTGTAAAGAGTGCAACTAGCCTGCAATAATGCAAGGGCTAGCAAAGCTGCTACACAACCGACGACGATATAGAGCTTCGTCGCACCCAAAAATAAATCTGAAGAAGATGACCGATCGTTTTCATCTTCCGCCTCAATATCGTTCACTGGAAGCAAATTTATTATATTTATATTATATTCTGTCATTATGTATACTCTTGTTGATACATCGAAGGAGATGAAGAATATTTTAAACAATTCAAAACCTCCCTTTTTCCATCCTTCATACTTTATTTTATATTATTAACATTTTAAAAATGACGTTGTTTGAACTGTTTTAATTTAATTATGTGATTTTTAAAATTTTTAAATGATTGCTATGTTACATGCACTGTTAAGAAAAAATGAAGTTTAATTTTAACTTGAACTAGATATGAGAAAAGTGTTTCGGTTACAAGAAAAATAGAGAGAGGAAATGCTTTATAAACACATGCAATTATCTCTATATTAGTAAAGTAAACAAGATAGAAAAAAATGTTTTATACAAAAGTTGTAGGGTTCAGAGGGGGACATCTGATCTTGACCCTGACCTTGGGGTCAAATTTAGGAATCATTTTAAGGTCAACTTAATTTTCTTAAATGGAATCACCAATTTCTCATATCATATTCTTGTAGCTGCTAAGATCTTTTCAAAACACTATAATAAAATATTTTTTCATAAAGTATTTTTTGAGTTATGAGACTTGAAAAATCATATGCTGCGCGTAACACGGCAACATTTTTAATTCTATTTCTACTTTTAGCGCTACACAAGTACAACGGCGTGGACGTAGTAGTTTTTTATTCCCTTTGAAGTGCTTAATTAGCGCCTCACGTCTGCTGTGTTAAGAGCAGCATATGATTTTTCAAGTCTCATAACTCAAAAAGAACTTTATGAAAAAATATTTTATTATAGTGTTTTGAAAAGGACTTGATGCCAGCTACAAGAATATGATATGAGAAATTGGTAGTTCCCTTTAAGAAAATCAAGTTGACCTTAAAATGATTCCTAAATTTGACTCCAAGGTCAGGGTCAAGGTCACGATCAGGTATCCCCCTCTGAACCCTTACAACTTTTGTATAAAACATTTTTTTCCATCTTGCTTACTTTACAAGATATTTGCGTGTATTGATTAAAATGTCACCCTGTATATGTATATTGATTATAGATATTTACCTCGAGGTGCTCTGATTATTAAGTACTGCGGATCGACACTGAGCGCACCGACTTTGCCTGTCACCAATGCTTCGCGTAACGCTTTTTCTGCCTCTATCCTGGTGTCCGCAGCTTTCAAAGATCTGCCTTTAGCTTTGTTCTTGTCAAGGATTAGATTCATACGGGCAAACACACCTTGTTCGTTGTCTCTGAAAGGAGAGAAGAAAAAATAAAACACGTATAAACATCGCGCACATTGCTATTTTTCGATTTCTTCATATAGTACTTTGCCTTACTTTCGTAACTCATCAAGCCGGACTTGATAGTAGCCTGGCAGTTTTTCAAAGACTGGTCCAAAACTGTCTGATATCTTGTTCGAGATCAGTTCAAAGTCGGGACTGCCGGGTGCGGGAGTTATAAATCCATCGCCCAGATTAACGAGTTTGACTTCGATATCATAATGCAATCTCGGTGGCGCGTGCGTGGTTTGGTCTTCAATTTCTAGATAAAGAATATTTTTATTAAAATATAATCTTACATACTTTAGAATACAAAAAATTAGTATTTTAGAACACTTTAAGAATTTAATTATTAAACAATATAAAACGAAATTACAAAAAAAAAATTTTTTTTAACTAAAAAGATTACTATCAATTAATTAAACAACACAATCGTGATAAATTTAACAATGATGTATAATTAAATAGAAACAGATGAGGCAATTAATTAATAATATATCAAATGATACAACATACTCGCTAACGTCACTTCAAAAATTATATTAATAATCACACTAACAATTTTAGTAAGTCATAAAAATACAACAAATTTTTAGTCAATATTTACCTTCCAAGCCGCAGGACTTGATACATATTCTATCTGACGAAACAATCGGTTTTGCATCGTGTTTCCGAATCTTCTTATTGATCGGATTGAATATGCCACCTTTTACCGGGAACATCATGTACAAGCAGTGATCGTCGGTGAACGAAAGATCCCTGCTGTCCTCCGTAACACGTTTTCTCGAAAATTCGAGAGTAGTTACACCGTTTTCAATACGACCGCTGATGTTGTAGACGTCTTGCGAAGGATCTAGCAACGGCGCGTTGTAGCCGCTGATCCAAGTGTCCATCAAGAAAGCCCGACCGTTCGTCTTGTCGACCCAGCCAAGTACGGCATCGGTTTGCGACTACAAATTAAAAGGAAAATATCTATTGAAAAATCTATACACAAAATATTATTCTATCTATACTATTATTTATAAATTTTGCAAGTTCTGAAGTTTCTTTTTACGCGACACGCTTTCTTTCAACAGAGAATCGGTTAAATATAATGATTTTTTCAATGGTTAATTTTTACGACCGATTTATAATGCACAATTAAGCTTAGATATTAAAATGATTTATCGAGAGAGAACGCTTGAAAAATCCATATAACAAATTCTTCTTACCATGCTGCCGTCGTCGGAAAATCCAACTCCGGTCCACGTATTGGTATTCATCGTGGAAATTACGAATGTTATCAGATCCTATCGAGAAGAATTTCCATGATATTGATTTTGTCAGAGAGGAACCAGGCTTTGTTAAAGAAAAAATATGGGACAGATTACCTTTTTACCCTTGTACGTCCATTGTATAGCGTATTCGCAAGTGCCATTCTCTGGCAAACAATTCCTCGGATAACGCCACTGACCACCGCAGCGGCCATCTTGTAATGTTACACCACCGGCGAATTCCGGTTTTTTAGCTTCGTCTGAAACATCCGGATGTTACGCGCGAAATGATCAACGTGTTTGTCATAAAATGAAAAACTTTCGGGATTTTTTAAATGAAGTTTAATGAAGTAACTACAATATTTATAAAAATAACTGTGAAAAATAATTTTCGCGATTTTAACGGAATGCTAAATTGTGCTTCATTATACAGAGTGTTCCAGGGTTACTGCACTATTAATGACAAATTCTTGAGATCATTTTAAGATGATTTTTTCTCAGCAAAAATATCGAAATAATTTCTGTGTTATAAGTGATTCAGAAAGAAGAGTTTTTTATAAACTAAACTTTATAGAGAATTAAAACTACATTCTTTAATTAATTTCAGATAGAGAGAAAATTTTAATTTAAGGCTTACTTACAAGGATATATGATGGAAAAAATTGAAAATTTTTCAAAAAATGATGACTTCTTTCGACATTTTTCGCTAAAGAAAAATCGTCTTAAAATGATCTCAAAAATCTACTATTAGCTACAGATAATGCGGATAATTCTGGGCACTCTGTATAGCCTTGCGATTTGTGAATAAACGTGACAAGTTGACTAGAAGAACTCACCAAAGAAATTCATCGTCACCGCGCCTCTCTGCATTCCGTGGCCGTGATATTTAAGCTCGTCGATCTTGTAAAAGTCTTTGACGTTGGCCTTGGCCTTTTCGATACCGCTAGCCGGTTGATGCACGTATTTGCCCGGCTCTTGACCTTTCGCCCAAATCACATGCATATTGCCATCACGAATCTCGTGATCGGTTGGCTCCGCGGCGGCCAATTTCTTGCGGAAGAGCATCGTCGTGACACCATCGCGCTCGTAACCGAATGCGGCCGTCAAACTGTCCCTTCCGCCCCAATATTCGTCCTTGCGCGGCGTCGACCGATCCCTTGTGTAATAATCGCCGATCCTATAATTCGTCCCTCGCGCCATGCCGATTATAATGTCCGTGCAGTCCATCGGGTTGAAGTCGTGCTTAGGTGTGTACTTGTGTCCTGGTGCCGGTAACGATGCTTTTGGAGAACGCGAACATGTAAATTTAGTTAATGCAAAGCAAGAATATGCGAAATATTCGTCATGTAAAATGCCTATGATGAAATTGAATAATTAATTGAGAGAAATGCGTCCAATGTACTCTTTCCATCATTTGATTTTTTTATAACGTTCCTAAATTATACGAAGAATACGAGAATATACGAAGATTAAAATCCTATACATATATTATTTCAAAATTATTTAAATATTTTTTGAAATATAATATAAATAGTTTTTTTTTAATAATTTTCTTCCTACTTTTCATAATTATAATATTATTCTAACTTTAATTTGTTTTCAAATGCTTTTTATAATCGACAGAGGATTAATTATTCATCTGAATGGAATGAGTCGATGTTATGATAATGTAAGTTTGAATGATGGTCTTACAGTGTCGGTGAAAAATTGTGACGGGTAGAAATCGAGACACGAGCAAATTTCGTGTCGAAGTAAATGCATGCTATAATTTCGAATCTGTTATCGGTATATTTACAGGAGAAAAAATAAAAATTTCGGGTAAGTAGCAACGCGGGAAAAAAGGAGAGAGGGGAGGAGAAATGAAGACATAAGAAAAGAAGGACATAAGCATTATCGATATTATCTACAAATGTTTCTTTACACCACTACGTTAAGAACGCGATTGGCAAATTAAATGGAAATTTTTTATGCAAGGTCAGAACGCAGTTGCGTTAATATTTTGTAATCAATGCCGGTAGAAGCGACGCAGATGTCGCACGCACGGAATGGATTTTTCTCTAGCTTCTTATCAACACGCTAATTACGCTTTCTCGGCAAATATTTACCGTTACGGACCTCTCGTTCCAGTTATATAAAGTTTTCCTTTAAGGTTATCGTGCGAAAGTTGCGAATACCGAAAGTAATGTTGGATGATATACTACTGATCATTGTCGAGATGTTCCGATGGCTATCACTACAAGAGATTTTTTTATATTGATACTATTACGATTTTAAGATCAAATCTTTCTTCAACAAAAATAATATATTTATATGACATTTTGCGTAATACATGTCATATCAGAATTAAAAAGAAAAATTAACACAATCCTTTTGATGTAAAAATATTTCATTAAACGAGAGTTAAAAAGCAAAAATCTCTAGTAGCTCAAGAGTTAATGATATTATAGCATGGCGACTTTTATATGTGCGTAAACAAGCGTTAAATCGGTCCTTTCGTTACCTTTCGTCGCTCCCGACTTTGGTTCCGACTTCGAATTGGGTTCCGATTCAGATTTAGGTTCTGGTTCAGATTTAGGTTCCGGTTCAGATTTTGGTTCCGGTTCAGATTTTGGTTCCGGCTCGGATTTTGGTTCTAGCTCAGAATTAGGTTCTGGTTCGGATTTTGGTTCCGGTGCAGAATTCGGCTCCGGCTCGGATTTTGGCTCTGGCTCAGATTTCGGTTCTGGTTCGGATTTTGGCTCTGGCTCGGATTTTGGTTCTGGCTCGGATTTTGGCTCTGACTCGGATTTTGGCTTTGGCTCAGAGCTAGGTTCTGGCTTGGATTTCGGTTCTGGCTCAGATTTTGGTTCTGGTTCAGAGCTAGGTTCCGGTTCGGATTTCGGTTCTGGCTCAGAGCTAGGTTCCGGTTCGGATTTTGGTTCTGGTTCAGAGCTGGGTTCTGGCTCAGAGGTAGGTTCTGGCTCGGATTTCGGTTCTTGCCCGACGACAATGCTGGACTTGGCGATCGGTTTTCCTGTGCAACAAAGCATCGTACGTCGTGCGAACTACCTACTTATAGGGGCCATCACCTTGTGCGTCGTGTCTCGAAAAAAAGGAAATTACAAATCGTACAAAAGATTACTACAGGGACTACTAGGATATTTCGGACAAACTACATATTATTACTAAATTCTTGAATAAGCGAGCGACTCATTGGGACTATTCTGTGGACATAAATATACGATACATACCATTTGTAGATATCGTGATTGGTTCCGGAGATCTTCTCTTGCGACCTACGCAAAAAAATTAATCATCAATCAAAAAATGTCTCGCATAAATCATTAACAACAACAGGTACAAAGATCACGTTGTAAATAATTCATTTCACATTCTTCGGTTCAGAACATAAAGATTTTTTATGACAATTGACATCATATCACAAGTGTAACGACATAAAACAAATTCTGCTTTTAAAGAATTTATAATTCATATGCAGATAAAAATATTAAAATGTTATGTGTGTTTTTTTAATGTTTGTTCATAGTTCATGTAGTTATCTAATGCCAGATGTAATCCAAATGCGGATTATTGTTTGCATTATCATTTTTCTATGACTGAAATTTTTATGTAACTATGTGCTCCTTGAACTCCTACGTAGATCAAATATAACATGTCACAATACAACAGGTAATAATGCACATACAAGTAACAACATATTAGATTGTTTGCTGTGCGCAATAATAAAAAAAATATATAAGCATTCTTAAATGCCAATCACTTTTTTCTTCTCGTAATATAAAAACAATTTAATAAACATTTTTATACAAAAGTATTACAGGTTATAACAAATAATATAAATTTCAGAAAGAATATAGAATAAATTACATTACATTATAATGTAAGGGTAAAATTATAATTTTTAGAGATTACAATCCAGCAAATATAATGTCAAATATGTCTTTTCCGAAAAATAATGACACGAAAAAACGATCAAAAATCGTACCTTGCTTCGTGCTGACTTGATAAGTTACACTGGTTTGCACGGTAACGTCGGCATCTGGTCGTGAAGTTACGAATATTGCAACGTCCGCTTTAGCCGATCGTCTCTTTGCAATTGATTTCTCGCCTTCTATGCCGGGCTCTGGTTCTGGTTCTGGTTCTGGTACTGGTTCTGGTTCGGGTTCGGGTTCCGGTTCGGGTTCTGGTTTAGATTTTGGCTCCGTTTCGAGGACTGATTCCAATTTTGGTTCCGGCTGCGGAAGTGGTTCGGGTATATCCCTGATCATTGGAAAGGATCGACAGGTCGGTCCCAGATCGTCGGGTCTCCATCCAATAGCGATCCACGTTGTAGAATTGGCCATAAGGATACCCTCAAGCTCTTTGCTTTCCTTCAAGATTCTCCAGTAGAATATGATGTCATCGGAAAATCGCTTCATTGTGTAAGAGTCCAAGTCTATGTCAATGCTTTTCACCGGCGATCCTGAAAGTACAGTCACCGATACAAGAATGATTTAAAAAATGGCTATTAAAAATTTATCTTCAAATTTAAATCTGTTTTATTGCAAACCACGAATATATTAAGTATATATATGTCAAATGAAAATACCTTGTACGTGCTATACTATTCTTAAAAGATGAAGTTAATATAAGATAAAAGAAATTGAAATAATGAAAAAAAGAAGATAAAAGAAATTGGAGTAATGTAAAAAAAATATTTTCTATATTAGAAACTCTCTAATATCGAATGACGAGGTGGAGCACCGATTCGGTGCCAAGTGTCCCGGTCGCACGAGAAATTCTCGAAAGGAATTTGCGCGGTGAAACTTACTCTTCGCACAACCCGGACCGAACCAGCCGGTGTTGCAGTAGCAATGCTTGGTAGGCGCGGTCGTGCCATTATTGTCGATGCACGTGCCCTGAATACCGCAGTCCGAATCGTCCAGACATTCCTCCTTGAATTCGCACCTCGCGCCGTGATAAAGACGATCGCATCTGCACCTGCCCAGCAGGTAACGTCCATGACCGCTACAATCTTCCCGATAATCTTTCTTGTCACGAATCTGTCAGCAGCGAGATTATACACATAAATTAAAAAAAAATTACGGAGAAAATGTTTTCCCACAAACCGCAATAGAAAAATTAGTATTATTAATTTTTTTGTAGATGATAGCTAAGAGACCACATAATTCAATACATTGATAATATAAAAAAAACTCAAACTTGCACATTAATAATTGTGCGAATAATATAATATATTATTATTCTAAAAATAATTAATATATATATATATATATATATATATATATATATATATATATATTAATTCCTCGGTTTTATATAATCTCTATTAAAAGATTTCAAAATAGTTTCTTTATATAATTCTTTTTAAATTATAATTTTTTTTATTGTATTGAATAATCCCTATTTATTAATGCCGCTAAAAATAACTTACGTCTCAATTAATTCATTTAATTCACATTGATATCGTCTCAGTTTACATGTTAAACCATCACATTATTTAATAGAGTTATAGTCATCATGAAAAACTCACATCAATGTCGGCACACGACCAAAATCTGTAGCTGGAGCCCCATTCCTCGGCCTCCCGCAGCAGTCTGATGGTGCAGTCGGTACAGCTGAAATCTTGTGGCAGCTGCACGGCATAATTCTGTGCCCTAAAAATAAAAAATATCGCGTCAGATTTACGATAAATCAGAAAAGAGAGAGCGTCGTTGCGCACTTACGTAGCATCGTCTTCGACGAATTCGCTGTTTCGTGTGATGGGCGTCAGGTCGATCAGAGGTCTATCGTAAAAATCTAAGATCTGAAGCCGAAAGCCTCCCTGAAAAATAACGAATATTCATATTCATGTGTGAAAAGCGTCAAATATTTATTTGCTCTTAAAAATTAACTCTTGTTTACCCTTCAATTAAAATATTAATGGTTTTGTTTTATTTCGCTCATCTCTTTTCCAACAAAATATTGACATAGTCATCGCCCTATTTAACACGAAAGATTTAAACGTAAACTAAATAAGTAAAGATTCGGATTAAGTTTTTTATACGGAAAAGAGGTTCATGCATCTGTGGATTTTTCTATAGTTTGAAAAGTATGTTCTTGTCACACATAAAAGTCATGAAATGTTCAATGGATCATTTATATTTTGTCCATTCATGGCATTCATTCTGTTAAACTTATGGCTGTTCTCCGAGTTCCGCAATAAATGGCACATCATCACGTGGAAAAACGTCAGAGCGGTTTCGATACCAATCAGCGGAATTGATGCAAGTGGGTTCCATCAGTCATGCAAGATTTCTCGATCTTTTTCCTTATAACTCGACGAGTTGCAAGAAGCAAAGTGATTCGTTTCATCGTCCTTGCCATTTGTTATGCTGGTCTTAATGAAACAACAATATAATAACGGACTAGAACTTGTCTCCTTTGAATTTACTGACACAATTAATGCCGTTAATACACAATCGTTCATCAATGCATTATTTAAGCAATTATATAAAAACATGTACTAAAATAAATAAATATACACACACACACACATATGTATACATTGAATACAAAACCAGAAAACATAATTTTAATTAAACATTACATTAATTAAGAGCTGTGTCAATTATCGTATTATTTTTTTACTTGATCATCAATGGCATCAGCAACGAAACAGGTGGCAACATTTGCAGCTGCAACTCGAGATATCCGGATCATTCACACAAGTATGTATGCATCTCGGTCGTGGGCATAATTATTATCCGGATTCTGACACAAATATCTCGATCCGCATCGACATCAGAATGTCGATGAATAGCCGTTATATGGACTCGCATCGTACAAGCACATTATATGCATGAGCTACAATCGGACGTATCACTTCTGTCAACCCGTGAACGCGCGCCTCGCAATCTCGCGCTTGCAACACAATTTACGAAATTCATGCGCCGAATTAAAGAGCGTGGAAAGGTTCTCGTCCGTCGAATTAAGGAGGCTCCTCCTCCTGTCCCCCGCAAGGGTAATGACGGAATAATGACAGCGAGTTAATGGATGCCCTCGGCTGATTGATATGCGCCATCGGTTGCGACATCGTGAGATTCTTTATAATCGCATCGGCCCGAGCACCGTTAAGAAAGCGCCGATGCAAGTTCATAAACGTTATTGGGTAACATCCGTATCCGTCCGTGACGGCTTCGTAGGAGGAAACGACGTAAGGATTATCACGGGCCGATCTGCGGATGCAGATTGCGACCTCGTAATCGAGATATGCGATTCTCGGATCGGAAATTGATAATTTTAATTTGCACACGCAGATATATCTCCTTGGATAATCTCTGTCTCATTCTTTTTATATCTTCATTCCAATAAATTCTTGGATTCGATATTACGCATCCGGAAGGAAGAAGAAAATATTTTTACCATGTTTGAAATTGCGCAATCGCGGATTTTATTTTTTGATATAAATAAATAAATAAATTAAATTATTTATTTATTTATTAAAATTTTAATTTTGTTGTTAAAAAAAGCACTTTGTTTAAAATGAATTATTACTTTCTTATATTCTTTTATCGTTTATTAAGGAAATTTCTTTCTTATTTTTGATATAAATAAATTAATTAATTAAATATTTATTTATTTATTTATTTATATCAAAAAATAAGAAAGAAATTTCCTTTAATAAACGATAAAAGAATATAAGATAGTAACAGATTTTAAACAAAGTGCTTTTTTTAACAACAAAATTAAAATTTGAAAAATAGAAAAATTAAAGAATGCATGTGGTAAATAGAATTAAATAAACTATATATAATTTAATGTTTAAATTAATATGCAAAATATTATGATTAAACAGTTATCTTGTACGTACATATTTATTTTACTATAATAATATTATTATGGACTGTGCGATAATTAAATGCTACTTGATAAAGAAATCAATTTTCTTAATATCATAATTAATAGATTTAGATTAATAGATTTTTTTTCAATTATCTTATGCTTTCTACTTAAGCAATTTTGACGAATCTAGAGTTTGTATTTTCCAGAATAAGTTGGATTGGATGCGCAAATCTCGTAGCTATCTTATGAATGTCGCGTGACATCTGTCGACACGAGCAATCAGACAGTCGGTGAAAGACGACGTTCGTTGGAGAAGGAAACGATGATCGCGCATTCCCACCTCGGGACATCGCGAGGAAGAGAAAGAAAAGAGATCGGGCAAGCCGCAACGACGTAGTCGGTACGTCTTCGCACGGCGAACACACCTGCACTCTCGGAGGCAAGCGCGGTTGTTATCGTCGAATTTTTCTCTGTGCTGACATCCAGCGCGAATATTCCCGCGTGGCTAAGGAGGCTGCGGTCAAGACTTTAATGTCCCTAAATGTCGTAATCCGCGCGAATGTTTATCGCGCGCGTTTCGTTCATCTCGTTAACGACCACCTGGCGATTGCCTTCCTAAGAAGGCGAGATTATATCTTTCTTGCATATTTGGAAATAATTCTTTTTGCCATTGCGATTGATATTTTCATGAACCTAAGTGCATCTGCACTGAAGAGAGAGAGAGAGAGAGAGAGAGAGAGAGAGAATTTCTTCGGCATCTCTTCCATGTATTCTTTGACTAGAATCTAAAGTCAATCTTTATCTCTCTTAATGTTTACTCCATTATAGAATAAATTTCAAATTAGTAATCTCTCTCGAAACAAAGTTTGAAGTAAAGTTATGTAAAGAATAAGGCTTCTATTCCTCTCTTACCTCTATTTTTTATCATTTTTCAGTTTTTAATCAAAAAATCTTTACTACATATATTTTTTAGGTTCTATTATGATAATATGGATAGTGCAATATCTTATATACAATTTCTTCCGTATTTTTTCCATGCATTCTTTGACTAGAATCTGAAGTTAATCTCATCTCTTTTACTCCATTATGGAATAAATTTCAGATAAATAATTTCTATCGAAATAAAGTCAGCTGAAGTTATATAAAGAATAAAGTTCCTTTTTATATTTTTCATTTTTCAATTTTCAATCAAGAAATTTTTTCCATGTATATTTTTCAAGTTTTAGTTTTTATTATCATAATATGGATAGTGCAATATCTTATATACAATTTCTTTCGTATTTTTTCCATGTATTCTTTGACTAGAATCTCAACCTCAGAAAGTCAACCCCATTTCTTTTAATGTTTACTCCATTATAGAATAAATTTCAAATTAATAATCTCTCTCGAAACAAAGTCAATTAAAGTTGAATAAAAAATAAGACTTCTATACCTCTCTTTTCTCTATTTCTTACCATTTTATCAATGTTTAATCAAGAAATCTTTTCCACATGTATTTTTCAGATTTTTTTTTTTATTATGATAATATGGATAATGCAATATCTTATGTACGATTTCTCCCTTGCATTCTTTGACTAGAATCTGAGGTTAATCTCATCTCTTTTACTCAATTATGGAATAAATTTCAAATAAATAATTTCTATCGAAATAAAGTCAGCTGAAGTTATATAAAGAATAAAGTTCCTTTTTATATTTCTCATTTTTCAATTTTCAATCAAGAAATTTTTTCCATGTATATTTTTCAAGTTTTTATTATCATAATATGGATAGTGCAATATCTTATATACAATTTCTTCCGTATTTTTTCCATGTATTCTTTGACTAGAATCTCAACCTCAGAAAGTCAACCCCATTTCTTTTAATGTTTACTCCATTATAGAATAAATTTCAAATTAATAATCTCTCTCGAAACAAAGTCAATTAAAGTTGAGTAAAAAATAAGACTTCTATACCTCTCTTTTCTCTATTTCTTACCATTTTATCAATGTTTAATCAAGTAATCTTTTCCACATGTATTTTTCAGATTTTTTTTTTATTATGATAATATGGATAATGCAATATCTTATGTACGATTTCTCCCTTGCATTCTTTGACTAGAATCTGAGGTTAATCTCATCTCTTTTACTCCATTATGGAATAAATTTCAAATAAATAATTTCTATCGAAATAAAGTCAACTGAAGTTATATAAAGAATAAAATTCCTTTTTATATTTCTTATTTTTCAATTTTCAATCAAGAAATCTTTTCCATGTATATTTTTCAAGTTTTATTCTTTATTATGATAATATGTATAGTGCAAAATACTTATGTATCATTTCTTCAATATCTCTTCCTATTCTTTGACTAAAATCTGAAATGCTTTGACTAAAGTCAACTTCATCTCTCTTAGTGTTTACTTCATTATAGAATAAATTTTACATTAATAATATACCAAAATAAAATCGATTAAAGTTATATAAAGAATAAAGCTTCTATTCATCTCTGTATTTCTTACCATGTTTCAATTTTTAATTAAATAATCTTTTTCACATATATTTTTCATTTTATTCTCTATTATGATAATATGAGTATTGCGAATATCTTAAACAAGGATATAATTCCATTCAAGCCGTGTCGAAGAGATGCATACTACTGTTGAATAATCGTGCTACAATGGAGAACGTTTCGAGGATGGAGGTCATTGCTGCATACGGAGGCTCGATTTCGCTGCACGCTTCGCCAAATAAGAATCGCGGCTTTTGCACATTTAGCCGAAGGCGAAACGACGCCTTCGTGCCCGAGCCATCGTCATCGGCGGACGTTCGAGTTACGGTACTCGGCATACCGATCTCTACTACCTCGGGAGGTTCTCCAGGCACCGCGTCCACACGTTGGCCGCCTATAACCGCCTCTATTCGGCCTACTCGTAGGCCGCATGCCTACAAGGCGACCACGCTTGTGAATAATTCAGCGCGTGTCACCTTGAGCAACGAGTAACGCGTAGGCAGAGAAAAAGAGATAGATAGATAGATAGAGAGAGAGAGAGAGAGAGAGAGAGTCTCTCGAAGACGTGCTCTTTTCCTTTAGACCATGAGCGGACAAATTTTTTTTTAATGTCCTGCGGATAGTGTTGAATGTCCGAGTACTCGTACGTTGAATACAAACAACGGTGGCGATTATTATCGAGCTCGTCGGACGAGCAAAAGCGCCGCGACGTTTCCTCGTCTCCCGCCATGGTATACTTCAATAAGCGCAATCAGGAATTTATTATTATTAGACAGTGTTTATATGCTTTTATTGTGTATGTTAAAAAAGTAAGATTATTATTATTAAAAAAAAAAATAAGAAAAAATATGATAAACGTGAGATAATTGAAATCTATGGAATATATGAGACAAGCATGGAATTAGATTTCTTCTTGATAATATTCGATCTTTTATAATCTGATTTGAAAAATCTAATTGTATGAAAATAGTAAAGATTTGTAGTGATTTCTCTCTCCCCCTTTCTTGCAATCGGCAAGAAACGGAGAGAATTGATTTTAAATAGATTTTTGTTGATAGATTATTGCAAGAGCTACTGTTTAGAGTTTTGATAACACGCGATCTCTTCAATCTTACTCTTCGCACTTGGATGCTAATGCTTTCTCCAAAGGCTCGTAAAGCTTTCTCCTTCAGTTGATCGAACATTCGACAAGACGGATTGTGCTCGCATAATCGATATAGCCATTTAATGTTGTAATTTAAATTTAATTTATCTAAATTTAAATCTCCACTTAATCATTTACAGAATTGCATGCAACTCATGATGCAAACTCCCGATTGTCATTACAATCTAGCATGCGAATCATAATACACGCTGTGTAAAAGCTTAATTATTATGATATATATATATATATATTTTTTTTTTAATACAATATTACATGAATAACTGTATGAATAATGCTCCGTTATGTCGAACGCGTTTCGGGCCCGCACCGGGCTGAGGAACGTAAAGCCCGGGAAGTCGAGTTGCGCACCGGAGAAAGTAATCCCAATAAATAAATAATAAAATGCACGCGTACGATTTTATCCCGTCGTAAGAGTTAATACGACTGTTAAGCAGTCGGTCTCGCTTACTCGCAGGTAGAGATGTGTAACGTCACGCGCACGTAGAGTTAACGCCGGGGGCGGTCAGCGGCGGTAACCGCGCAGGCACATTACACATCTTGTTTCCCTTTCTCTCCGCAAAATTATCCGCGAGAAATCCGAGCGATTCTCAACACGGCCGGACGAAGCGGGCCGTTACCTCATTCAAGATTCCTCTTCATGTTTTGTTATGTGAAGCGATGCGAATAAATAAAATATGCAATAAAATAATTCAATGATATTACGTGTTATGGTAAAAAAAATATCCTCACAATTTTCATATGAAGTAACATAAAATAAAGATTAGTATGAAAATCTATCTTGCTATGTATGATGGGAATTCCGATATACCGTAAAATGAATATACATCGCGCATCAACATCAATAATGTTGCGCGTCCGAGCGAAAAAAAAAATAATGCGCCGTCATCAAATATTCAAGGAGATAGTTCCTCAAGATTATTTTCGGCTTTCTCAAGAGATTCCCGTTTTTTTTTTTTATACTCTTGCTTAATTAATTTTCTGAACAGACCGAAGACTTGCCGTATTCTACTGCGAAAGCGCATATAATAAGTCCTTCTAATATTTTGTCAAGAATTATATACATTTTATAGTTGCGTTATTACATATTTTTACGTGTTATTATAATATATAAACTATATGTTCATGATTTTTTTTTCTCAATTACTTTTTTCATCCAATTATCTTATTCGCTTTACTACGTTTTATCCGGTGAAGATTCTTCCTGAGAAACATTTGTGTTGTGCGATAAAAAGAACTTGTAAGGAGCTTTACTCACCCTATGGGGATAGGCGAGGTGCCACGTGACGTTGAAATTGCTTCCTGCCAGTAACGACGTCTTGACGTGGCCTGAAAGATGAAATGTGGAATATTAAAATTAGACTATGTCGCAAGGTTTTGTAACCGGACAATGATAAATCGTCGAAATTAATTAATTCCAAAAATTCATCACCGTTAAATGTCGCAGCGCTGATACCGGCCTCACGACCTGTTTCAGAGGTCACATACCTTTAACATCGAATATATTAGGTTGGCAACTAAGTTCCCGCCTTTTTTTTCAAAAGTTTATTTTTCAATAAAAATTAACAACTAATTAATCGATAATGTATTCTCCCTTGTTGTTTACAACTTCTTCCCAACGTTCAACAAGATTTTCAATATCTCGTTGGTAGAAATCACCCGGTTTCGACTCGAAAAATTCACCCAACCAAGCTCTCAATTCTGCATCAGTATTGAACGAAACTCCGCTCATAGCATTTGAAAGAGATCGAAAGAGATGGAAATCCGAGCTTTTGCTACCTTAGAACCTTGATTAAAAGCAAAAAGAAGGAGATGTCGAAAATGCTCATTTTTCTCAACTTGACATTCCATTTTAATGATCTGAAAATTAACATAAATTAACTCGAACAAAAAAAAAAACATAGATTCCGGTAGAACAAAACATCCTCTTTCGAATGATTTAAAACATTATGCCAAAAACATTTAATGGCATGCGGAGGGTTAAAATTTAAAAAAACGGCGGGAACTTAGTTGCCAACATCGCGATCCAAAAAAACCGCGCTTCGAAAAAAATATCCGTTTCTCGCCTATTAATTATTCAATCTTTTATCAAATATTCTTTCGAACGCGAAGCGAAGCTTTGAAGTAAGACCATATTAATCGAGTAAGATTTTATCTCATCATGAAAAAAAAATGTAGAATAAAACGTTTATATACAAAGGAATTTAATCTTTTAATGAATATTGATAAAATTCATTGCGATTAAAAAATAGAAAAAATATATTTTTCTATTTCCATCAATTTTTTCGGAAGACAATTTGCTAATTAATAACTAACAATTTTTTCATATGTGCAATCATGTCAATATTTTATGTAATATCGTTTTATGATTCTTTTTTTCTATCACAATGATTCTATTCTATATTGGGTGTACAAATCCTTTTAGCGAAGGGCAGGAGACGCGGCGAATCCGCGAGGCTTACGCGCTAATTTAATATAAATGCAAATAACTGATTAGCCTCCGGTACTTTTAATCAACTTTTCCAGTATTTGCCAGACCGGTCCCTTCCGCTTCCCCGAGCGTCTCCGGAAGGAAAGCAGTTCTTCTCTTCCATTAACCGAGCGGAGTCGTCGGAGCGGCTCGATTAAATTACGATCGCGGAAAGAAAAATTTATAGCCACAGCCGGTACGCGTATCTTTAACGCGATTGTAAAGGCAATCGAGTCAAACTTTGTTTTATTTTCTACTCAATATAAAAATTATGAATAAAATTAAAATTTCGAAGAAACGACGAGAAGAAATGCGAATGTCGAGAAATAATATAATCGTAATCAAACGGCGAATCGGAGAAATTGAATTACACATCTTGTAATCTTTTAATGTCTATTAAATGTCACTGAACAACCGCATATCGGAGAGTGCAATTTTCCACGACCAGTTATACTACTTTTTCGCAATTTCATGTGACACATGAGAAAACGTGCGAGCTACGCTCGCGAGAAGCAGGATGATACAAATTAATCACTGCGCCGAAGATGGCGAAGAGTAAATGAGAGCGGAAAGAAGCCCGCGGAGTAGACTCGTCATCTCCCTTTGTTAAGACGAACGGATAATTCGCGTTACCTGACAGCGTAATAATACAGGTCTTTCTTTCTCCGTCGCTTATGTAACAACGAGTGCGGTGCCATTTACAGCGTGGTCTTAATTACGCTTTCGCAAGGGAAAATCTCCGACGACATCGGACAAGGTGGATAATTGTAACAATGTTCTTGTATCTCGTGCTTACAGCCTCGCGCGGTAAAACAATGTGAAAACACTCAACGTGCAGTCATAATCTCTTTATTCTCAACTTTTCACCCCGTTGGACTTGCCATTAAATTGATGGTAAAAAGTTGAAAAAAATGTTAAAAGTCGAGAAAGAAATATCAAGTGAATTTTCAAAACATATTCAGATGTTACATTTCATAGTAGTTCAACATTTACCCTCATATCTTGTAAAAAATTCTTTGAAAATTCCCTGGTCTTCGAAATTTTTATTTTCATTCAAAATTTCAGGTAAGGAGAATATTTTCAAGTCTTTTTTGGTGCAATTTTTTAAAGATAAGATTTTTTATTGTATGCATTTTGAAATACTAAATTTTCAAATACAATGAAAAAATTGATATAGTTTTCGTAAGATAAACATTTCTTGCATAACATTTTCTCAATTTTTTTATCATTAAAAATTTCAATGAAGAATATGCATATTTAATATTTTGTTAAGACATTGAATGCGTAAATACATAATTCACAACTTGGCTTCTTGGCGGATTGTCGATTGCTTACAATATAAAAGCAAAATTATCAAAAAGAGAATTTAAAAAAAAAATAACTTGAATCTCAAAAAGAAAGTTTCATGAGAATTTCTTGATCTTTTCTAGGTACAAGGAAAATCTCCGAGAGCCTTTGATTTTCCATATTTTTCTAAGGAGTAAAATAATTATAATTGTATAATTATATTGATCCTAAAGAGATGGTTTTTATTATTTTATTATTAACTTGTCATATTAAATATTCAATTAATTATCGTGGCACTAGTTTCATATATATTTCACACCTTTACTTTATATTTCAATACAAATTATTACACAAGCATATCATATTCTTTAAAATTTTCTAAATTTTCTTTTTTGCAAAAAAGACCCGTTTGACTCTCTTTCCCTTTTATCTAGATGCGATTCTGGCTATTGGTAGTATATGCAAAGTGTAGAAGATAATACCCGCAAATACCGAGAGGTTCGCGCTCCCTTCCTGCAAGTCGGTGAAAGTCGCTTCGAATCGCACTGACTGGCTATCCCCACCGGGATAAAGGGAGACAGAGAGATCGACTGAGACTCCACGTTAATGTCGTTTTCCCATGGAATCTATGAATCCCCCTTCTCTATTGCCCTCCCGCTTCATCCCGCACTTTCAACCCCTTCTCTCTTTTCGCCGCACCTCCGCAGACGCGGAGACTCTCTAACGAAAATGCTTTGCGTTTCCGGACAACAGCGTTTGGGTAACCAGCTATCTGAGGGGGAACTTGATATCGCACGCATATTCCACTTGACATTCCATCGAAGGCTGAAGTACGTTTCGGAATCGATGGCGATGACGAAAGTCTACTGAGTCTACTGAGATTGCGATATTTAGCGTACAGTCAATTAAATTAAATTCTTTACTAATTAGTTAATATTTCTTAACTTTTTCATCCCTATAACGCAATTTCAAACGCAAATTCTAGTGAAGGCTTGAATGTATCTCGAAAACAAAATAATATTAACTTCCGCATTTTCACGATTTTCACAACAAAGTATTATTAATACATATATAAATTAATAATATATAATAATAATATATATGTATAAATTAATACATATTTTTCCAATATAATTATTTTTTCCAATATAATTATTAACTGATGTTTATCATAATAATTACGACAAAAAAACAGTATAAAGGTTTCAATGCATCAATCATAATTATGAAAGTATTATACTTTTTCTCGCACTCAACAACTTAATGATAACTTTCCTTAAATAATGATCCGTGAAACAAGCTATATATTTCATTAGCAATTAAACCTACTCTAATAACGTGTGAGCATCTTCTTATAAATCGTCCTTCCCAAATTAATCTCCGCTTACATTTTTCACTGTACAATTAAATACTGATATCCCTCCGTGGAGAAAATTGATTTTAAATTGAGCGTTCAGAAATTCCAAAGAAAGGAATGAAAGGCGACACGCAAGGCGTTATACCGATGGACGAACAATAATAGTAATCATCGTAAATACACTCACCACGTGGCATGCCGCATGGCGGCGGTGTTCTGGCATTATCCAGGAAGTCCAGGTCGTACTGCCTGGCAGGTGGGAACGTGAGTGCCACGTGAGCCCGCGCGCTTTTCCAGGACGTCGTCGCCAGCATCAGCAGCAACGACGTCAGACACGGCACGACGAGTAGCGCCGAGTTTCGTTCCGTTCTCCGCGACATCCTTCCGTAGTCTCGTTCGAGAGGAGGAAATTAGTTTGTTTAAAAGAAGGCAAGAAAGAAGGGAGATGGAGAAAGAGATGGTGTTCTTTCAAGACGTCACGACGCTTCCGCGTTCACCGGCGATATTTCCTCTCGCACTCCTGAGATGAATCCTTCCGTCTGAGCCCGGCATGAGCGTCCACCAGTGGCTCGCTGCTCGCTCCGGCCAGGCCGATCTGAAAGCCGAGCGATGAACTTTGTTATTTTACCATCGATCCTCGAACGGAGATCGGCGACTACAGCCGTACTTTTCCACACTCGCGATCTGGATCCGAATACACGAGGAAACACATATTATTTTTTCTTAGAATTTTCATGATAATATTAATGTTGGATGTAATAAAATCAGGGCACAGTTAACAAGGTAACTTTAAATTAATTAAAAGAATTAATTAAAAAATTGAGACAATTGAAGAGAATTCAGAGAAAGAGTGGCCTGACTCCGTAATTCCTAGATTTCTATTTTCATATTCAAGTATACATTACTTATTCTATTCTGTTCCAAAATTCTGCGATTATATTGAGTGCTTCGATCGTATAATGATATCTTGAAGAGAGAAAAAAAAAGGAAGAGAAGTGAAAAGGTAAACACGGTAAAAGTTTCACTCGTCAAGAAATGATAAAGAATGAGAATTTTCGCATGAGTTTGCCGAAATCGTATCCAACTTTTTTTTTGGTTAGATTAGGTTAGGTTAGGTACACGAGCCTCTAAGATTTGAATAAGGAGAAGATTTGCGTGAGATATGCGAAAGGTGAAAAGTGAAGACGTGTTTCACTGTGTGAATTGCACGATCGAGCACTTTTGCCTGCTAATTCGCCCGCTCACGTAGATACGTGGGAAATCATTTGTGCGAGGAACGATTTTTCACGTATGCGAGGAATCGGGGCAGGGAGAGGAGGGGATGGACTCGCACACACATTTGATATATTGAATTATGGGAAACTTGATGCGCATATTACTTTGTGCTTGTATAAATAGAAAAAAAAATATTATTTTTTTTTACAAATCCGATTTGAATAGAGAATTATATCTACAGATATTTAAGTCTTGATTTTTTCGATATATAACACTGTTCAACAAAAAATAACTTTTTTTCAAATATCGAAATGGGACTAGGTGTTTCTTGTAGATTTTTGGTTGTTGAAAACGAATTCAGTTTTGAAATTGCTCTATCACGTCAGAATTTTGAAAAATTTTCAATTAAAGTTGCAAAAAAGGCTACTTTCACGAATTTTGTCATATTATAGGTACAATGTATGCTGGAGAAGTCTTATTGCAAAATAAAGTATATTATTAAGATTTTCAACTCTCAAAAGAAATTTTTTATGTAGGTTATGGTTAATAAGATATCCATGTTAAATACGGGATGTATTGCAGAAATTAGCTTGGACTTAGACCATTGACGATTTACCAAATAGTTTTCAATTATGTTTATATTTAAACTTAGGATTATATTTATATACTTTATGGTTATATTTAAACTTAAGAGTTTGTTTACTGAACACTGAATACGAATCCAATATCAAAATTATCAAATTCAAAATTAGTAGATTCAATATGGCGGACTCAATATTATAAAAATTTAAGTTTTGACATCCGCCATATTGAGTCCATCATTTCCAAAATTCTGACGTGATGGAGCAATTTCAAAACCGGATTCATATCCAAAAACTTAAAAGAAACGATCAATCCCGCTTCGGTGTTAGAAAAAAAGTCATTTTTTTGTTGAGCGGTATAATCAATCTTTTAAAACTCAAAGTTGTATCGAGTAAAAGAATAATTGAATGTGCAAAGTAAAATAGTTTCATAAGGAAAGATGCTCAGCGATAATAACAAATATTTCTCTCATATGTCATAATACATAGGGAAGAGATTTAGTAATGATGAAGAGCATCTCTGTGTGTATTTTACCGGAAACATACTAATGGAACACGAGATACACCTACATAAGTACATTCGCAGACAAGCTACCGGTAGCTTTCGCCGTGTTTCGTTTTTCTTTACACAACTCCCGTACCCGTTAATCAGCGACGATGTACATCGGTATGCCAGGCGCGAGAACGTAATAATTGCAAAATAAACACGTAACGAGTATATCAGAAGAAGAGTCTGACGTGTGCTCGGCGCGGCGTGGAGGAGACAGGTGAACGAGATGGAGGTGGTGCTTGAAAGAGAAAGAGAAGGAGAAGCAGCAGCAACAGCATACTTTTCCTCGACGTGCCATCGATCCTCGCGATCGTGCTCGGCGAGCCGAGATCTTGCGGATCGCATAATTCGAAGGATACTCGCATACGCGACCTCCTTCCCACCACTTCCACCATTTCCCTTGACAAGGTAGAAGGACGCACGGAAAAGGTACAATATCGGGATGAGCGAAAAGAGAGAGAGAGAGAGAGAGGCTGTACGTAATTTGTGAAAAGAGAGAGATGTGTCGAACAATAAAATTATTAAATGATTTATGATATTATTAAAAAATTATTATTATTATTATTAAATTATTAAATAATCATATTAAAATATGAAATTATTAAAATTATATTAAACATTAAATTATTATATTAAATAATAAATTATTAAAATTGCTATTCAATTATTAAATATTGCAGTCATTTTTCTACTCGTTCATGACAAAAGCTTTTAAAAAAGCGGCCCATCGCGTCATCTTTAAATCAGGACCAGACGAGACTGGCATGCGAAACTGATTATATCCTATCGAATTCTTCTTTTCGGTAGTGTGAATTCTATTATAGATCCATGGTTGAATTCTTGTTAGGTCATTTTCAAACTAAATCTTCTTATTGTGAAGTGTTCCTAATCGTCGATTACGAATATTTTATTCTCATGCACTTTTGGAGAAAATTTATTTTTAAATATATATGCCCAGATAGCACAAACCTATTCTATAAATATTCTATAAACCTCCTTCAGCAAATATTTGAATATTCTAATAAAGTGAAAAAACTATAAATTTGCATAGAAGTTCAAAATGAGACCGTAACTAAATACAATATTCTAAGCAGATTTATAAAATATTCTTTTAACACGAGAATATTCTATAAAGATTCATAAATAATACTGCAAAAATATTCTCAAAATTGTATATTTGATGAACAATAGAATAGTCAAAAAATATATTGTATCCGAGTTATTTGGTACCCCAGTGAAAAAAATATCTGAATGTAAGTCCTTATTATATGTAGTCCTTATTATGCTGTTTATAATTAAAAATAGAAAGCGCAAGATTTTTATGCAATGTTCAATGATAATAAATATTAACACATCAACTTTTTTATTAAAATGTATACGTATAATCAAGAATTTAAAGGCACTTAATTCTTTTGTCTCTAACTACAAGATGTGAAAACACGCAAAAATGTATAAGCTAAGTCCTACCTGTATTTAACATTCAGAATTAATTTATTCCCTATTACTTTCTCTATCAAAGCAATCGTAATTTTACATTCTTGATTAAGGAAGATTAGCGGAGATTGGATTTTGCAACGCGAATTCCTCTCGAGATATTCGTTTTGTTTCTTGGGAGTATGTAAAGCGTATGCATACTTTCCATAGCGCGCGTATATTATTTGCGGCATACAGGCACGCTCATGAGTCATCAAAGTCGAGATACCGCGAGTCGTGGTACGTGCGTACGTCCGGATCGGTGGCGAACAATGGGCACGTAGCAGGCGGTAATTATCTCGTCATTAATTCCGCCCCGTCTTTTCCACCTCACGCGAGATTCCATGAGAGGCGACTACTCGCAGGAAGCAAGCCGAATCTTTTGAAAGAAACACTCGACGATACGCAAATACGGAGCGAGTAACAGCTTTTTCTTTATTTACTCATTGTTAGTATCGATCGAGTTTGCTGAATAAACGGATGAGAATCTCGATCACGTTTAAGCGTTGCATCGCAAAGAAAGCACAGCTCTCGCGCCAACAGTGTCTTTGCATATCAAAGAAAAGAGACCGATAAATGGCGACGTGTTCGTGAATGGACTCCTTCTAGTCAAGAGCTTGTCACGCGAACGAAGTCAAATGGCGTGAAAATATCGCGGATTGAAACCACCTGCGCGTTGCAGGATTTGCTGGAACAGATGACACATCGGCGCCGATGGCGATGAACGGTCCCATTCAGGCATCGGATTTCCACGTGGGAAGCATAAACGCGGGAGGGAATATGTATATTAAATATATACAAACAAAGCAAGCATGGAGTATTGTTTTCCAAATCGATGACGACATATCAAGAAAAGATAATTATTGTGAAAAAAAGAGGATTATTTATTTAAAAAATAATTAAGGAATTTAAATTAATTTCGAATTTTTATTTAGAATTTAAATTTAAATTTAAATTAATTTAGAATTTAAATTAATTTAGAATTTTTTAAAGGAATTTAAATCTAAATTAGAATTTTGTCAAGATGGTACAATGCCATATAATTGATAGAAGAGAAGAAAATTATCCCAAAATGTATTTTACATTTCTAATTAATAGAAAAAAAAATGTCAACATAAAATAAAAGGTAAAATTAATTTATCAAATTTTATATTGTAAACTCTATGTTAGACTTGTACTGTCAAAATCCAATGGAGAAACAGGAAAATTTTAAATATGTCAAAACAAAGATTCGAGATCAAGAAGTTTGAGGATGCTTGGCATAAATAGGATAGCTTCATTGTACGCTCGAAGCAGGCAAGAATTCCACAGCATTTTGATGAAGTTTGTTCCTTCCAATGACTGCTCAGAGGCGAGAAGTACAAATATGTAATAATAGTATTATGGAACAAGTATTACGGAATCGTTCAATACGAATCAGAAACACGCGAGAGAGCTCAAAGTTATTATTGTTTTCGCCGGGAAATGGACGATCATCTGACAGGAGCTGTCAACGCTCGAGCGAAATTGATGCGCGCAATAAATTAATTGATAAATCGCATTGATGAAGATAAACCGCATGAGGTCTTCTTGGAAGGAGAAAGAAGATAAACATAAAAGAGATGGCCATCTCTCCTCGTCAATCTCATGCGGCCCGTCTTTATTAATTGAAGTCATTTATTGTCGATATGGATGTATAGATGTATCAATATACGGGAGCATTTATTACTTAAAAATTATGATAAAAGTAGTCGATACGGAGAATGAAAAAAGATAATTACCCCGATATCAAATTTATATTAAGCAAATACACGAAGTTGAAGGATTTTAAAATATTCTATTTGAATCAAAAATTACTTTAAATATGCTGACTGGTGTGCAAAAGCATTTCAGAAATTCGTGTGCATGACTAATGCACATTAGTCACCAAAAATTTTTGATCGCACACAGCCAGATATATATATTAGAAAGGATGAGCAACTTTAATGCGCAACAAGGACTACATTTAAACACGTTTCGTCATAGATATCTAACCATTTTCCACGTACCAATCTTTAGCATCCGATAATTTCGATCTTCAGAAGATCGGTGATTGAATCGACTAAGAAAGATATCATAAAATAAATTACAATATACAGGGTGTTCCAAATGAGGTTAATGAAATTTCAGCGACTTATAGGAAATTGAATTTGGAACAAAAAAGTTTCTATAACATAGATCCGGAAACACTTCGTTATTTGATGATTTTTTAAAATAACTTCAAAACCCTTCGTTCATTTGAAAAAAAGTAACAAAATAAATCTGATGGGTAATCGAATAACAAACTAAATTATACTAATTTCGTTTAATTTTGATAAGATGTTAAGGATGTATGTGACATATATCGAAATACTAACAAAAGCATTAAAATTTCATAGATTGTTCTACTATTTCTTCTGAATATTTGTGCAAAAACTAAGCACAATTCTCTTAACGGTTTGGAAATTATTTAAATTTAAAGTTACTATTGATTCTTATGGAAAATCGCCTATTGTAGTGTCACTTATTGACAAATTTGACAATGAAAAAATGTTACCAATGAAATAAAAATTTTCACATATATTAAGGAAATTCTAATAAATATTTGTGCAAAACTTGATTTAGATCCACTTATTCGTTTAAAAGTTATTTACTAAAAATTGTAGAAAAATATTATCTGTCCCTTTCTCTCTTTCTGCAAATTACTCGTTTTTCATTGTTTTTTACAGATGATTTCAGAGAATATTCACGATCAAAAGTTTTTGCCATAAATTAGGAAAAATATTAATTACAACTATTTTCTTTTACGAAGACGTCAAAATCCATATTATTTTGTGATTCTTCAATTTTTTTCATAACCCGAATTTATTTTTTTAATTTTTCAAACAGTATAAACGTAAGAAACATGTTTTCTTTTTAATTTTGACAATTTTTTGCTACTATTAAACATCCTTAAAAAAAAATAAGCTCAAAATAACGAAAAAAGCAGAAACTTAAAAAAAATCACCTTTCGATGATTTTTGTAAAACTACATTCGAAATGCAAACATTGTAAATGCAATCAAGAATATAAGAGTAATGGCACAAGAGCCGCGTGCGGTATTAAGGGCACAAGTTTATTATAAAAAATTACAAGATGATTACGAATTTTTTATCTATTTAATTTTAATTTTAAATAGCGGACGTTTCGGCCCTTCTTTTAGCCATCCTCAGCGCAAATATTGTAAAAACGTATAACATTAAAAATACAGATTGAAACTAAGTGTCAATGTATGAAATCAAGCGCATAGTTATGTAGTGCATTGTAAATGCAAACATAGAAATATTTTTATTAAATTTTGATCATCACTTAATTACTTATAATTACACAGAGTTTATTAGTTATAACTTTTTAACAAAATGTTTCAGGACCTATGTTTAAAGAACTTTTTTATTCCAAATTCAGTTTCCTATAAGAACCTAAAGTTTCATCGACCCTGTACAATAAAACAATATGCTTTTAAAGTTTGGCCATTTATTTCTAAAACACCTTATATATATATATATATATATATATATATATATATATTTATTTATTTATTTCTAAAACACCTTATATATTTTATTTTATATATATTTATTTCTTTTTATTTATTTATATATATTTATTTTTAAAACACCTTATATATTTTATTTTATATATATTTATTTCTTTTTAAATTGGACAATTTAAAACAAAGACTTGTCTAGCGAGGGCCTGAAAGAATATCAATCCGTCACTGCTCGCCTTTTAAACGCGGGAAGGAGCCGCCGATCGTTCTCATTGATACGTCACAAGCCGCGTGCACACGGCGAGCTGCGGCATAAACGAGAGAGCGGCGACGGGAGGTTGCAGGGCGAAAAGAAATGGTAATGGAGATTAAGACCGCAACGCGTACGTGGAACGGTTCTCCTTCGTTACGTCCTGGAAAGCTATCCGGCGAATGCCGTTGATCCTATCCCGTCGTGCCTTGCCCCGGAATCTCGGAACTCGCCGTCACCGTCGCGGCGAAGGGCGAAAGGAAACGACAAACACGGAAGTCGGCGCGACGCCGGAAGTGGCAGGTGTCCTTCGCTCTAATCGCACTTCGGATTCGAGGGCTTCGCCTATTGTATTTGCGACGCCGAATGCGACGCAAAACTGATTCGCGCGTCCCTGAGATTTTTTTCTCTCTGAATTCTAACGACGATGTTTTTTTTTTCTCCGAGAGTATAGCTTAATTGCTCGTGTAATTGCAAATGTTGTCTAACGTTAATGAATTTACGACGGTGCTAGATATCAGATGATGCTTAATGAAAGTCAGAAATATTACTGTGCAATTTAAAAGTACATTTAATCGTAGAATATACATGCGAAACAGCAGTGCGTGGTATTATTAATTTCAAATTAATGATATATTATACGAATTATATGAAAATCAAATTAAAATTTTAAATTAATAAGCCTCTTTATTTTGCTCCAATTATTAATGTAAAATCATTTAATTCTTTTAAGAGCAAATAGACATAAATAAATAAATATATATATATATATATATATATATATATATATATATATAAGGTGTTTTAGAAATAAATATATATAAATAAATAAAAAGAGATAAATATATATAAAATAAAATATATAAGGTATTTTAGAAATAAATATATATAAATAAATAAAAAGAAATAAATATATATAAAATAATAGGATTTTTATCAAAACATAATTAAAAAAAAAAAAAAAAATACCTCTCGTCTACATTCTTCATCTACTCGCACACCTTTACTGATGCAACTTCTCTACTATACAAAGGCATTATTGAAAAATATGATTGACCTAAAGAAAAAAACAATTGACTCCAGCAGACTCAACGACGCCGTGCCGATTGTCTACTCGCCATCGAATTATTCGACGACATTCCTCGAACGGCCTTGGCAGCTCAAACGCGTGTCTGTCGATCGCGCTCGTTTGCAACTTCGCGGCTCTCTTACCTGGACCAACGCGGCGGCCGCGATGTTATCTCGCGAACGCGTGAGGAGGAGGCGGAGGAGACACGCAGCGCGATGAGAAGGAGAGCGAGAGGTGTGGGAGGGAGGGGAGGGGAGGGAGAAGTCGCAGCGGGGAGACGTTTATGGTGAACACGCCGCTGCGATGTATTATGGAGAGCGAGTCCGGCATTCCAAGCGAGCGTCGTCGAACTCATTAACATCCCGTTCTCGTTGGCCGTCGGCGTTTGCCGTTCCGTTTTCCCTCGAAATAAACAAACCCGATACCCGATGTTACGACACGGAGTCGAATAAGAGAACGGTATAATACGGCTGGCTGCGTTTCGTGACGTTCGGGCCGGTGGAAGGATCCTCCGACGAGGATTTCGCTCCACGATAAAAAGCACTTGAAATTGGAGATTGCGACCGATACGATCCGGTCCCCTATCATTTCATCTCGTTAGCCTCGGTGCACTTAATGAAGTAACCGTAATCAAGCCCGTGCGACAATCCCTTTCATCTCAACGCGAATATATAAACATTGCGCGAGTTGAATTTATATCTCATCAATTTAACGCGATTTAAATAATATACAATTATTTATCAATAGACATTATTTATCAAAAGGCATATGTTCTTCAAATTTATCCATCTTTTTACCGATTAGCTACAAATTTAAAATGGATCGATTTTTCGTAGTTGCGATAAAACAAGGCGATATTTTTTTAAATTTTATTATATAAATTATTTAATGAATTTGTTATATTCCGGATCATTATATTAATGATAACAGTCGAATTTTAATCTCTTTACATGTTGACTTTCACAGACTTTCATGGTTTTCTATTTATTATTAAGCGGATATAAACGAACTTTATTCCATAAACTTTAATATTTTATCCGTTTTGCTTTCGAAAAACATTATTTCGAAGCGAGAAACGTCAAAAGGTGTCACTTTCTCGAGTTTCGTTTATTCTCGAAATCGAAAGGAATCGAGAATTGACGACGTTTCACGCTCAAGAGCGCTACTCGAGTGATATTCGACTCCCATGGTTTACACTTGCGTCATGTTTGAGACGGCGACTAACATCAACATATTTCTCATGGAGAACGTAACCAGCGACGATGGATGCCGTCGACCTCGTAGCGAGAGTCGATGTTATCGCGCGTTGCGCCTGTTCATTCAACACCGTGCCGAGGATTATTCACAAGCAGGCGGTAACTCCGCAGGAGAGAGCGAAACTCGCATTAAAAAAAAAGTAGTAAGTGAATAATTAAAAAATAAAAATCATCACACAAACAAGCAAACCTTAAATTCAAATTACCCGCGGTTTCTCGAGCGTTGCTTCCTGTTCCTTCCGCGCGAGATTCTATCCAAGATTTTGTCGCCGCGCCGACGTCATCGTCGAATAAACGCCTCGCGAGAACGGAGTATCACGAGGAGGTCGAGGGCCTCGGCCGAGAAGATGATCCCAGGACAACTCGGACTCTCAAACTTCCTTCTCAGCGCGCGGCCATTTTGATGTAGCCGTTGATCGATGTTTGCGTTACACGATCGCGGAGGGAAGAGAAACTGAAAGCAGTCAGTTCGCTGGGATGCAGCGGGGAGCAACGGAGGAGTAAAAGACACGACGGAGACCAGCACCAGAGCGCGGAATCGCGTAGTCGACTGACGGATCGGCTTCTACTACGCGCGCCAGCCAGCGAAAACTCACTTTGCGCTCTCCCACCATCTCACCTCGCCGAGGACTCGCTCGCCCGCTTTCTTACCTGACTGCATGGCCGCTCTCTCTCTCTCTCTCTCTCTCTCTCTCTCTCTCTCTCTCTGCGTCCCCGCGCTCCATCGAATACCTGCCTTCCTCGGGCGAGCCGAGAGGACGTGGAGCTTGAAAACTCCAATGGGATGAATTGTATGTCCGCGGAGGAGAGACGCGCGTCCTCCTCTCGGACCTTTACTCTACTCGCCGTGTGACAAATTCCATGTCCGCACCGCGGGTGTCCTCGCGTGCTTCGGTTTCTCGCAAAACAACAATCCCCTCATATTCGTCCGCGATTTCTACAAATCTGTGCAAATCGCGCCCGTTCCTTCTCCCGCGTTCGCGATAATGGATCGTGAACGTGCATATATATGGCTTTCGAGTGTGATTGTAAACAAATTTTAAACGAGAACAATCGGTTCAAGTCTACGAGATTTCTCAAATGTGAAAAGCATGAGATTACGAGGCTAGACAGGTACCGTTGGCTTACGCATGAAGCAATATGAATTAAATACAAAAATAAATAATCTTACAACATATGAGACTGGCCACAGGTGGAATTTCGATTGCGCGATACCGTAAGCCGGGCAATTTTATGCTTACATTACAAGATAACCGAGATACAAGAGAGAGAGAGAGAGAGAGAGACCGACGCGGTGACACGTTACGACAGTTGATGTCAATGTATTTTAGAAATATCCTAGATTCTAATGAATCATAAATATGCAATATATGCGGTTTTGCCAATTTTCGTAATATACAATACGATAAATAATCATATGGTATCGTATGCAAAGCGTATATAAATTTTCTTCCCGAGACGAATATAAAAATGAACGTATTTTCTAATGTAAATCTTATTTCATGATTCATCGTTAGGGGAAAATAGGAAAATTCAAACATTTTATTCGCGAATATTATTGCCTATTTTTTTTCGCGATGTTCGCAAAAAGTATGAAAACTGTATCCGTGTGCCATTTCCGTAAGTTTGAGTTACCTTGAAACACTCGGCGCGTTGCGTAAAATAAAAATTATATAATCCTCACGAGAGTCGCATCTCCGATGAGTGCACTTTTGCTGGTTAGAGTAGAGTTGCACTCACATGTTACGCGAGATCTTAAATCGTCAATTTTCCGAATTGCAATCGTAAGCGCAAACGTTTGGGTAGTGTTTTGTATATTGGAATCATCTAGATAAAGATAAGGCAAAAAAATAAATAATGAAGTAAATAATAAAATTTTATCTTAGATAAGATAAAGATGATTTATTTCAAGTTTATCTAGATAATGGATGAAATTATAATGCATTTTATCTAGACGATACTAAAATAATATTGCTTTAAAAAAAAATAATTAAGGAAAAAATGTAACAACTAAAATAATATATATATATATATATATATATATATATATATATATATATATATATATATTTACTTATAGACTTTTTTAAATATTTTTTCAATATATATCTTACTGTGATATAATAGAAGAAATTGCACAAAATTGAAAAAAAAATTACATTCGGCAGTAAAAATAATAGAAAATATTATGCACAAGATAGTATGAGGCAACACACTTTAAGTCTACTCCTTATAATTTTATACTGAGCTTAGTGATTCTTTAATATAATAGGATCTTATCTTTGGTTCTTCGTCGGATCTAAATGTAAGAACCAAACATATTGAAGAATCATAAAGCGCTTACTAATCTTAGATAATATAATTTAAGGCAAATGACGCATTTCTCCATCTAAGATAAAAATATAGATAATACATCTTGCCATTATCTAGATAAAGATGAGAGATAATGCAATTGCTTCATCTAAATGATTATCTAGATAACCTCATCTAGATAATTGCAAACACTGCGTTTGGGCAATCGCAACGATAAGCGGCAAGATGCGTTCTACGAGATTTACGCCTTTCTAAGATCTCTTCGTTTCATTTCAAAACGCGAGAATGTATTTTCATGACATCAAAAAGTTTTTCCGAGAAACCCTCCTCCTCCGCCCTTTCCCCCTCCCTCCCCCCCACCCCTCTCCTTCCACCAGTCCCCGAAAGCGCCATTCCTCTCGCACGCTGAATTGTGCGTCCCAAATACGCAGCACTGGACACGGCGTCTCTCCTCGAGTAGATGAATTTCTCATACGTAGCTTTCCATCCATTCACAACTGTTGCGCAGTCGTTTGCGTTGGTATGTGCTCGAGAAGCGGTTCTCGAGCCGTGCGTGTTTTTTTACGCGATTGGAATGCAAAACGAATATTATCAGCGTAACGTCGAATCGTCGATGCCATCCTCGATCAATCTGCCTCACCTTACCAAGTTTTTTTTTTTTTTTATTTTATATATATACAAAATTAACACGAAAAGGGAGGGGGGGAAGGAGGAAGAGAGGGGGGGGAAATATATATGCGGGAGCCTTGATATGCATGTATCGATACATACATATTGTATCGACAATGATAACCGGACACAGCGGCCGTTTAGCGGTACTCCAGTCCTAATATCGTTATCCAAATGGATCAACGATCGAGGTACACGCACGTACGCACGCACGCAGGCAGGTGCAGCCCTCCCGTCCCCCCCCTCCCCCCTCTCATGTTCCTTACCGGCCACACCGATCACTGGAGATCGGAATGGAAAGCGGGCGAGAGGGTCATGCATTGATTTTTGCTCGAAGGTACCGATGATGATCGAGCGCAGATGATCAACCCCGAAGCCTTTGATCATTTTTTTTTTTCTCAGCCTTCGTCGAGAGATCAGAATCAAGTCAATGAAGAGAGAGAGAGAGAGAGAGCATTGCACAAGACGCTTCGTAAAGAAGAAAGAAGGAAGTTTTAACAGGTTTGCTCTACGCAGATTTGGAACTCTTTGAACAAATATATAAATCCTATTTTCTTTTAAGTACGTATACATTACGTAACTGTGGGATTATAAGGAAGTTATTCAGCGAGACTTCTTCATCAAGTTATCAAAGTTTTTTTTTTAGTACTCGTTACGAAACACACCCGTTACGTGGATGCTTTTATTCATTCAAGTGATTCTCAGTGTGAGAATATAACGTGAGATGAATATCGTTAAAAGCATCGCTATATTGAGCGGTATCTCTATTGGTTTTACTAAATAATGACGAAAGAATTATTGAGAATAAAAATCGAAATCAATACAGTTTTTTCCAAAATTATCATTTCATAATTCACGAATGACGAAAAATCTGAAAAATATACTTCGACAATTATAAAATCCATTATAAATTAATTAAATCGCGTTAAAAAAAACAATCGTTTATACAGGGTATTTAAAAAAAAAGAATAAAATATTTTAAGGGAATATATATTTACTCTAAAAAACAAATAGAAAAGTCTTAATAAACATAGGTCAGTAAATGAGCCCATTTCAGAGATATTTTCATTTTTTTTTTTTTTTTAATATTATTTTTTCTATATTTTTACAATTTTTATTTTTTATTCGAAATTTTTATTTTTGTTATAATTTATATAAAAAAATAACTCAGTTGATGTTTAATCTGATCTTATTAAAGAAGATGCTTAAAACCTCTTTCCATGTCTGTGCAAACTCTGCGTCTCCGCAAAAGAGAATCTCGTGCTTTTTTCAAACACCACTTCATTAAGAGTTTTTAACTTATTTTAGAGGCATACTAAATCCCCTTAAAATATTTGACCCTCTTTTAAACACCCGATATAAACCTCTTTTGGAAAATACGAAAAAAGAGTCGCGTAATATCAAGAGATGACATACTACTACGACAGAACGTATACTGTCAAAAGCAAATAGCCGCGAGTCATGTTCTCGATCGACGAGGAATTTCGTCGACAGGACACAGTGGAGCGGACGCACGGACGAGAAGGAAAGAGACAAGAC
Source organism: Cataglyphis hispanica (assembly GCF_021464435.1). Classification (NCBI taxonomy): domain Eukaryota; kingdom Metazoa; phylum Arthropoda; class Insecta; order Hymenoptera; family Formicidae; genus Cataglyphis; species Cataglyphis hispanica. Next base: position 9,149,382 of record NC_065954.1, on the reverse strand, counting down.
TCCACTCGCTTACACCTGTGTCGTCCGAAGACACCCGCGGCTAAAACGCGTACGAGAGGCTTTCTCCTGTGCGCGGCACGGAATGCGGCCTCTCCCTCGGTCGGCCTCGAGAAGAAGTCACGAAGGCACGTCGTCCTTCCTATCCACCGTCTCCTCTTCCTTCCCCTTAGCTACCTCGTAGCCTGAGTTCCAGGCCGATCGCGTCTCGCTCGCTGATCATAACGACTGCGCCGCATTACGTGTCATCGATCAATCGGCGAATACGCCAGGTAGAATAAGGCGAATCTGATACGTGTAGCGTTGCCATCCATCAGACGTAACGAGAAGCTTGCCTATCTTGTCGCGGTGAACGTGAATAGAGATTGTAGCAAATCTTTATATTTTTATGCGCACGGAAGCTCGTAGAACCTCGTGATAGAATCTTTCCGATGGTATAAAATAAGAAGAGCTAATCCTTGTATTGAGAAAATACGACTGAAAGGATACTGCAATCTTCAAACGTTATATAATTTATCTAACGTATTAATTTTTCTCAGTTTTAAATTTTCGTAATTTTTAATACGTCTAACTGTACGTTCTTCGTTCTTGGATGAATTTGAATTCAGATAGGCATTGCCAAATTTTGCTGCAAAAGAATCGAGATAACGTTTACTCGATACCATTTCTCCGATAAATTACAAAATTGTGTAGCAAGATTAAAAACGTAACGATACAGAGAAAGAAAGGGAGGGAGAAGAGAGAAGCGCATTTTTTTTTTTTCGGATGTGTAATTATATCGCGTAGCTACCGCCTCGGAAATCACGTTTCGCACGCGATAGTTGCATAATCATGGCCCAGTTCGCGCGCACACGTAGAGCGATGCCAATTTTCGCGCAGTGCGAAAAGAAAGGCGTGTCCAATTATATTCCCCGATGGAGGTGTTCGGCGTGGCCTCCCCCCGAGGCTGATTCTCCTCATGATCGCGCCCATACTTCCTGCATATATATATTTCTAGCTGCGCTCATGCGTAAGAAAAAGTTCTCTTCATTGCCGAACAGCCATTATTTTGATATCAAATTACTTTGTTTTTTTTCCGGCACGCGATGTTTAATTGCACATGATCCGATTCGCATTCTAGTTCTGCCGTTCACTCACTGTTATTGTCCATTTTTTTTTTTCTTAAATCTCGTCTCTTGTTTGTACTATATCATAATCATGTGAGATTTGTATACAAAAGTGATTAGTAGTCTTTATAGAGCTTCTTTCATATATTATGTGTGCTCTATTATGCGTCATCACAAGATGATATTTTAATATATACATATATCAAAATCATGATATTGCAAGGAAAAACTTACTTATTTGTGGTAATGAAGAATCCTTAAATTATAGTCGTTCACTTTGTCTTCGCCTTAATCCTTAATCAAGATGGCCATTTATTGAAAAATGTAAATTTTGGTAGAATACCTTCTCTCTGTCACCTCCATAATCTCAACTGTTTTGAATATCCTCATTACGATACCGTTATCTTCATTTGTAAAGCAATGAATATTGAAAGTAGCATCAAATAATTCAATATTTAAATATATCTCGTTGTTAATTGCGATGATCCAGTCTAAAAATATAAATAAAAATAATTAGAGAAATGCCATCTTTAAAGTTTAAAAAAAAAAAAAATTTTAAATACTACATCGATATGCAAGAAATAAATCATCATCCTAAAGAGAATTGATAGATAAAAGAATAAACGATCTCTCCTATTTAGACAAGACAAGCTCGTTACGTCTTAATCGAAGGCACTTGGCTTATCATATTCTATCTTAAATGTTTCTGTCATTCCAACACGCGAGACGGACATCATTCAAAATGTCGATTAAGCAATACGTTTAATGGCGTATGATTGTATGCTACGCGCGTATGCTAATGATGATCTTTCGAAAGATTCAAGATCAAAGAATAAAAAACTCAAAGGGCTAATAGCTAATCCGACGTGCTGTCAGATGCAACATCTTCCCCAGGAGCGTCTAATGTGGTCCTGTCAGATGAGAGAAAGCACGAATACTTTCATCGGAAAGCCGTGCCTCGTGACTGATTGTTTCTAAGAGGGGCTACTACTTTCGCTTTTTCCGCCACTCGACCGTATATATTCTAATTTTCACTCTTGTCTCGTTGCTTTTACTCTAGAGATTTCCATAACGCGCCCGTCTAAAAATGAAAGCGGCCAATCACAATTTGTTCGACTAGATCTGGTTGTTCTAAGCAGGCCGACGTTCTTTACGAATTCATTATCGCAGAAGTCCCACGAAGCGCAGCGGTTTCCGCATCGAAAATTTAAACATATAAATAATTATACATATATCGTTTCCAATGTATCAATTAGAAAATATTTATCTTTCGTTAATTAAAATATTATGATTGAACGATTATTCAATCTTATGAAAGTAACGCAAGAAATAAAATCATGAAACTAATTAATTAGTAACGCATAACAACACAAATTGCATTAGGAAAAATTAATTAACGAAATGAACTATCCACAGCAAATATTTCGCTTTATATTTTATCCGTGTTATCTTAAGATTTTCGCGGAAAATTATCTTAAACGAAAGCGATTATCGAAATCGTTTATCGGAAAAATGATAAAACATCGAAATGATGTAATTTCGAGAGGATAATAGCGTATAATCAAAAGGTATACTCACGCTAAACAGCTTGGATCTTGCAAATGATCGATTGCGAAGAAAAAACATGAGCTATTACAGCGTCCAATATAACTGCGCATATTTTCGTATCGTAGCGGGTAATATTGGCGGGTAATATTATAATAGTAGAAACAAGCAGAATTATTTTGTGTCGTCATTATTATTATCAAATACATTAATGGGGTATTAAAAATAGAGGGACGGGCGTCCGCTGGAACGTGGCGGCGCGCGGCGATCGTCCCGGAAGAGAGCTTGCGATATTTACATAAATTAAATGAGTATTGTTTTCACGTTGTCACGCACACGTGATCCACGCAGTAAGCATCACGCGTGCGTACGAAACATGTCACAGGAAGATATTGAAAAGCGCGTCAAGTCTTTGTAGGAATTCTTCTTCTGGTATCGTTCCTCTCGTTTTTTCCCCCCAAATGATGATCACGAGGACGACACGACATTAAAATTCGTGAAGCATGGAAGAAGGAGTCATCAAGACACGACGCACTTTTCAGTGTCCCTCTGAGCTTGATTCGATGACGATGAAGACACGGGCGCGCGTTTTCGTGCGCACGCCACTGCATCATTCGGCACATAAGAGATTCTAACACCGCCGTAAGCTCGTCGAGGTGGCAGCACGTATGCCGCGGCCTCGTCCGAACTGCTAGACGAACTGCACGTCGAGCAGCAGCTCTCGGCATCATCATCCTCACCGTCTATCCTTGACCTAGACGTGCCAGCTGTCCCTGCAAACATATGTTGAATGAAAATAGTGCCTTTTTTTCAATTATAAATGTCAAAGTAAAATGATATTCCTCTTCAAATTCCTTTTCTACAGAATAAAGATTTTACATACCCCATGTAGAGGTGCTGGCGACTTCGTCAGGTTGTAGACTCCTCGATCGAGACACATTTGTTCTCGACAACGACATGGGCGGCGGTGAGGGCGACGATGATGAGTTTCGGTCGTTCATCGGCGAGAGAGGGATGCGCGACGTTGCCCCGTGATCGTTGACATCCAGATCCCCCTGGAATCGCACGCGTCGCGACGTCGGCGTCGGTGGATCCGTCTGGCTGGCTCCGATCCCGGGGCTGACCGGAGACATCGCTGACTCTTGCGCCAATACGCCGGCGGACGTCGCACCGGCGGTCGATGTCGACGCTGCAACCGATGCTCCCGAGGACGGCCGCGGGGGTGGCGGCAGTTCCGGCATACTCGACGCGTGGGAAGGTGAGCAATTCTGGATGCATCTGAGAGGTTCTCGATCCCGCGCTTGCATCAACCTACAACGAAATTATGATCTGCATCTTTAACGTATCCCTTGAAAACAAAAACCAGCCTAATATGTATGTGTTTATTATATTTTCAATTTCTAAATTAATTAATTAATTTCCCCGATATATATATATATATATATATATATATATATATATATATATATATCTTACTTGCCACGTTTAAACCTGATATGTTTACGCTTTTAGTTTTTGAGCATATTTTATATATTATTCACATTTTATTTAGAAATGTTCACAATCATAAAAATTCGAATTTAAGTCGCTAATAGCTCGTCAATAAATTCTTTAATAATAAAATACCTTCCCAACTCGCTGCGATTTTCCTCAGGATGAGAACTTCGTTCCTGTAGCAGTCTCTCGAGATTTCGTTCCAGTAATACCCTGTCAAGGCCACTGGGCCTGGAACCACTAGAGGGAATTCCTTCTGCGATAAACTCGGGACTAAGGATATTTTGGGTGGGTGTCGTCGCTAAGGAAGCGGAAACTTGTTGATGCCTTCTGGTCATCCGAGGTGAGTTTCTAGGAGATCCAAGGGTATGCCTCGAGCCTGGAGGAAGCGGAGGAGGTGGCGGTGGACTCGACGAACCTTCGCTCGTGGCCACCGTTTGCCTTCTACCGCTCCTGTGTGATGAAGAATATTAGATATTTTATTCATCATATAATTTGTTAAAGAGAAAAAAAATTACATGAAAAAAAATTAAGTTACGATATTTAATATTTAAAAATATTTTGAGTTATATTATCTTGAATGTGTGATTTAATTTTAATAGAGAAAATATATTCTCCATCTCTTTTGTATTTTGAAGTTAATTATGCTGTTAGTTTATCGAAAGAGATAAAAATAGCTTTCTCTAAGATCCTTATCTCGTCAAGTAATTAACATGTGAAATGTCGCTAATTATTTGGATTTCTGGATTCTGGACATTCTGGATTTAAATAATGCTTACATTTAGCCGACACGCTAAAAGCACACGACAATTAAAAGCATAATAAATTTTAGATTCGAGATTAGAATCGCCTCGTACACGTTTCTTAAACGACGTCGTTATGTATATAAGCTGAATTTAAAGTCAATCATGCAAGGTATCAATGTATAGGTGACGCATTAACAAGCTAAGCATAAATGATTCAACGCTTTGTTAAATTACATCAGCGATAATGTGCCATCTCGAAAATATCATCTACAAAATAGATTATCATTGATATACCTTTTAATGGGATTTGCCATTTTAAGTACTTTATTAAAGGCAATCAGGAACAAACTATATCTTAATAATTAAAACAATATCGACTCGTTTGTTAAACCTCTTGGATTTATTTAAAATATTTAAATTTTATTAAATTATATGTGACGGAAAGAGTTATTATTTAAATATATATTGTGTATTTTCGTGGCTCTTTAACGTTAGCTCGAGTCAGGAGACTCCGTGTCTTTTTCTAGCTCTGCGCTTTAATAAGTTGGATGGTTTCATTTTTAGTAAAATTTATCGCCACCGTAATAATTTCTCGCAGTTGCACTTCGTGAAAGTCTCGGCGCGCTCGTGTAATCACGTTCTTAACCAGCAATAATTTTTGCCGCACGAATCCGCGCGACCCCCGCCCCCCCCCCACCCCACCCCTCACCCCGCGATCGTCGGGTTTATGGCCGGTGGTAGAACAATGAAAGCAGCCCCCCGTGACATCGTGCGAGACGAGGAGGTGGTATGCGAAATAACGACGTCGAGTGTATTACCTGAGGAAGGACGGTGGGGGCGGTGGCGGGCCGGCGGAGGAGTCGCTCGGTGTCGTCGGCGGTTCTCCCTTGCTGCACGCTATGCTGCAGTAAATGGCACCACGTCGCGGCAGGAACGGCCGACCTAGGAGGGAGGCGCGGCAAGTAGCGCAGCAGAAGCAGGCCTCGGTCGCGTGCCAGTGCTGACCCTCGTGCGACATTTGGCCCTGGTCGACGCCGATCGGCTCGCCGCAGCTGTCGCAATATTCCGCGAAGGAGGCGTCGAAGCACCTGAGACAGTACGGCCGACCTTCCCGCATCACGTATCGTTGACCGCCGAGCTGCGAGCGGAAGAGAAATAAATTTATCGTGAAAGATGGAGGGGAGAGGGAGAGGGGGAGAGAAAAAGAGAGAGGCGGTAAATCCCGGTCGAAAGATAAAAAAATATACTTTACGAGCATGGGATATATTTTATATAAAATATATAGAAATATAGCAAGATATTATTTTCGCGACCTCTCAATTTGATAGGCCATTTTCGTAAGATTTTTTTATCAGAAGAAGAATGCCGCAAAGCGCAATACGCTACGATTCATAATTTTTGAGATATCGATTTTTAAAAGTAATTACAGCAATATTTTTCGTCACAACAATTGATGATAATTTTCTGACACCATGTATGTTTTATAAAATCTATTCGTAGCAAATTCATTTATTTATGTGTAGAAAAATCAATAGGCTGGGCCTCTCTCCCTGCACCTTTACCCCGAGAAAAAAAAAAAAAAAACTAATCTAATCCATCTCATGTCTGAAGAGCGAATTTTTACTTTACATATTACCATTATTATTTATTATTCATCACTTTACTTATTATTCTATATATATGTGTTCATTTATTGCGATGCAAAAATTTTGAAATCTCGATGTTTTTTTAAAAAAAAATTTAATTCGTTTCAAAAATTTTAATATATTTAAAACAAAATTAAAATTTATTATATTAAAATATTTGATGAAAAATCCTATTAAAATAGCTTCTTGCCCAAAATTTTAAAATCTCAACATATTTTTCCTCAAAAAATTTAAATTTTAAAATATTAATATTTCTAAAACTATTGATCGTAATTTGCAGCATTCTTTTTCTCAGTAAAAAAATCTATCAAATATACCCATCAATGCATCTATCAAATTGAGGGGTCTCGGAAATAACATTCTCCTTGAATTTTGAATAAATAATTATTTACCCTACATTTTATACATTTTTTTTTTATATCTCGGATGATTTAAAATTTTCGAAGATTATCAATTTTAGAATTAAAAAGCATAAAATTTAAAATTAATAAAAAAACAAGAATGTTATAAGATATGTTATAATAAAAAAATAGCAAGGCATGATTTCGAAGAATATAGAAAGAGTTATAAAATATCTCAAAGAAATAAGCATAGCTTTAGTGATAATACTAGTATACCGGTGACCGGTTATTCTATTGAAGCATGTATTCTACATACAGCGGCAATCTGATAAAGGTTCTTACAGACTTCTCGCTTCAAATGTACGTTTCTGATATATCGCAAACGTACACTAAAAATAAATTTTAAAAATAAATAAATTTTATAAATAATTTTAAACATATTAATTTCCTAACTTTATCATATTTCACCATAAATAAAATTTTAAATTAATTAATTTTTTTACTTATAAATATATAATTTTAATTAATTATTATAAATTTATTTTTATCTCAAGTTTAACTGCAATTGCTGGCACTTTAATTTATTAATAATTAAATTTAAATTTCTATTATTAATTTTCATTAATTTAATTATTTTAAATATTAAATATTAATTTTAAAATTATTTAAATTTTATAAATATACAAAAATTTATTTATATTTTAAATTAAATAATAACTTAAAAAAAAATTTATTTTATCAACTAAATCTAATTCATACTTATTTAATTATTTTTATATCATAATTATCAATTTTTTATTATTAAATTTTTTCCCCAAAGAAATACATTTATATACTTATTTATAACACTCATTAAATAAATAATCTACTATCACTATATTCTTCAATGCTTTCAACGGGAAAATAATTCTCATTCTATCGTATATTATTAATATAAAATAAAAAAAAAGTCACATCGAGTAGATTTAAATACAAAGGACTTTACTCTTTCTTGGAATTTTTCTCAAGTTTCCTCTACGTATGATATGCACATATATATTCATCGGTTCACACTACAGCAAACACCCGATATAATGGGAGTAAGGCGGAAAGCGCGTTGCTTCTGTACGTCCGAGAGCGACGTTATCTAACTCGGAAGACGTACCCAGAAGATAGAGTCAGCTGGCGCGGGATTATGAATTGCTACGCGGTTGTAAATTTGATAACGACGTAATCATTAAATCCACGGCGTACGATATCCCCGATAGTACAAGCGTGCAAGTATACCGCTAGACTCGAGAATCGATGCCGACGAAGAGAATTTCGTTCTCTTTATAAAATAGCCGAATATATTTTTATGTCATCTCATATTTGCAAATATCTCATAATTAACGCGTAATTAGTTACAAGAAAATTTAATAAGAAAAATTAGCACACTTTTTAGTCCACATGTAAAGAAAAATTTTTTTCTCTGTTCAAGTTATAAAGATCATCTGTGTTTTTGTAAATGGAACCCCCTATTTTTTATTGCATATTCTTATAGACCTTCTGGAGACTTTGCATATACAAAAATAGGGCATTAAAAAAAAACAATGGCCTTCATAACTTGAAAAGGTTACAAGCAAAAACATTTGTTTACATGCGCTTTATTGCGGACTAAAAACTGTACTAATTTCTCTTATTAAATTTCTTTGTAACTTCAATCAATTTGTGAAATATTTGCTCCGACATTTATAAACCGACACCAAGAATGTTTCACAGAATGTCAGGTCAATGAAACTTCAGGATCTTATAGAAAATTGAATTTGAAACAAAAAAAAATCCTGTAAGCATAGGTTCGGAAACACGCTTTGTTAAAAAGTTATAACTAATAAACTCTCTCTAAACAATTAGTTATTAAAATTTTAAGTACTTAAGTAATTAGTTTTAAGTATTTAAATATTATTCTATAAATAATTAGTTATGATCAATAAGAACATTTCTATGTTTGCATTTGCAATGTTTGCACTGTGAATATAATATTTACACAAAGGCTATCGAAAGGTGATTTTTTTCAAGTTCCTGCTTTTTTCGTTATTTTGAGCTTATTTTCTTTTGAACGCCTCATCAGAATTAAATGAAATTGATGTAATTTAATTTGTCATTTAATTACCCATCAGATTTATTTCGTTATTTTTTTCAAATGAATGAAAGGTTTTAAAATTATTTTTAAAAAATATTCAAAAAACATGACTTTTCGAAGTTTATTAGCTATAATTTTTTAACAAAACGTTTCGGGATTTTTGTTTATAGGAAATTTTTTGTTCCAAGTTCAATTTCCTATAAAACTCTGAAGTTTCATTCACCCAGAACACTGTATATTTATTATTCGAACACAATTTAAAGAATTAATTTGGAAAATTATGAGAAAATTATTAGACTTTTCGGATTTTCATGTAACTGCGTTTTTTTTTTTTAAGAAAGTAAAAACAAAATAAAAATTTGCTTTATCGAAAAAGCATTCTAAAAACGCATATTTATCTATAATCTATATATTTATTGCGCATATTCCGTGCATACATGCATATTTGCATATTTTGTATATATATATATATATTTGTACAGATTTTATATATTTGAAAACAATTTTATGTATCTGATATTATTTGGTATTAAGTTTGCTTTGAAAAATAAGTTTCTGCATAAAAATCCGAGGTCTAATTATGATCTTGAGCAAAACTCAAGTTCTTCTCTTATCTTATCTCGAAAGCAAAAGTATATAATTCTAATATCGATTTGTCCTTTTACTCCAAGAAAAACACATCTTTCGCTTCAAATCTCGAGCGTCATCATAATCATCATCATCAACATCATCATCATCATCATCATCATCATCATCATCATCATCGTCGTCATCATCATCGCCATTCCTACCTGTCGATCGCATTCGAGGCAAGCAAAGTGGCGCATGTGCCACGCTCTACCCTCCGCCTCGGTGCACTCATCGGCAAGGATGATCTCGTCGCAGGCGCAGCATCGAGGCTTGAGGGTCTCGGCGTGGTGGCGGCCGCAGTAAAGCCTGCCGTCCCGCCAGAAGTAGATAAGATCGACCAGCAACTGTCGGCACACGCAGCAGACAAAACAGGCGGGATGCCAGAGCGCGGCCGGTCCGGCCCGACTGGCCGCCACGGCCATCTCGCCGGCCGCGATCGCGCGTCCGCACTCGCGGCATCCCGCCCCATGCGGACGCTCCAGCTGACTCGCGTGCCCGCGTCCTAGGGCCTCGCGCTTCCGCTGCGCCGCGAACACGCGCAACTCGCGCTTCTCCTCCTCGGTCAGACCGCTGCAGTAACGCGCCTCGTTGTCGTGGGGCGGTAGCTGCTGCAGCAACTGCTTCACCCGCTCGCGCTCGCCGGCGCTACCCGCGTACGGGATTTTGTCCTCCGGCAGCGCGCTGAAGTACAGATGCACCTGCGGAAGCACAAAGAGCGCCCATTAGTCGGAATTAGGTAGTTGGAAAATTTGTGTTAATTTAACATACTATACGTCACATGTGTCTCAAACGGTGCACGTAAATTTTTGTGTTAATTTAATGTAATATGGATGTTAAATGGTGACACTATGTTAGTATTTCAATACAAAATAAATGCATACTTTATTGTAATTTGAAAAAAATTTTGTAAAATTAGCATTTTTAATGATAAAATTAAATTAGAAAAAAAATTATTGATGGTTTGTAATCATTTTCATTCCTATTACAGAATAAAACCAATATTTTTTATTTGTAAATTTTAAATAAATGCTGCCATTAATAAAGGCCGTCACACACAAAATTTCGTAAAAATGTAATTAGAAAATTGACTAATCCCAATCGAATATTGGATTCTCCGTAAGCCTTCCACTTTTACGAAATTTATTTGATGCCTTATAATATGGAACATATCTATTGTATAAAATTAAAAATATGTGTACATTATATTATTTTTATATCTTTTTTTATTGATTTCAATAATTTAACATTTGAGTTCAATTAACACAATAGTAATATGTTAAATTAACACGTGAATGTGTTAAGTATTTATACAAAAATTTTAACTGACAAATTTTTTTAACAAAAGAAAATATAAATTTTCCTATTGTGGATACAAAATGAATGCAAATTTCTCAGTAATTTGAAATAAATTTTGTGTAAAATAAACATATTTTTAATGATAAAATTAACTTGAAAAAATTATTGACGATCTGCAGTTATTCTCATTTCTATTGTAAAATAAAATAAACATTTTTTTCTATAAATTTTAACAAATAAATCCTGTCACTAATAATACAGAACATATCTATTGTGTAAAACTAAAATTATTATATTATTTTTATACTTTTTACAGTTGTTTCAATAATTTAACATTTGAGTTTAATTTACGTAACAGCAATATGTTAAATTAACACGTGAATGTGTTAAGTATTTATACAAAAATTTTAACTGACAAATTTTTTTAACAAAAAAAAAAAAATATAAATTTTCCTATTGTGGATACAAAATAAATGCAAATTTCTCAATAATTTGAAATAAATTTTGTGTAAAATAAACATATTTTTAATGATAAAATTAACTTGAAAAAATTATTGACGATCTGCAGTTATTCTCATTTCTATTGTAAAATAAAATAAACATTTTTTTCTATAAATTTTAACAAATAAATCCTGTCACTAATAATACAGAATATATCTATTGTGTAAAACTAAAATTATTATATTATTTTTATACTTTTTACAGTTGTTTCAATAATTTAACATTTGAGTTTAATTTACGTAACAGCAATATGCTAAATTAACACGTGAATGTATTAAGTATTTATACAAAAATTTTAACTGACAAATTTTTTAACAAAAGAAAATATAAATTTTCCTATTGTGGATACAAAATAAATGCAAATTTCTCAATAATTTGAAATAAATTTTGTGTAAAATAAACATATTTTTAATGATAAAATTAACTTGAAAAAATTATTGACGATCTGCAGTTATTCTCATTTCTATTGTAAAATAAAATAAACATTTTTTTCTATAAATTTTAACAAATAAATCCTGTCACTAATAATACAGAATATATCTATTGTGTAAAACTAAAATTATAATATTATTTTTATACTTTTTACAGTTGTTTCAATAATTTAACATTTAATTTACGTAACAGCAATATGTTAAATTAACACATTCGTGTGTTAAGTATTTAATACAAAATTTTTATATTAACCGGCATATTTTTTAACAAGAGAACATTTCAATTTTTCAACTGTACGATTGGATCCATAGGGAAATGAAGGCGTTAAAGATATATATATATATAAAGCATGTTTCGGATATCCCGCTAGTATGAAATCATCCGTGAATAATGATGTAAGCTTATCGCGAGAAAATTACTCTACAGCTTAGTGGTTACTTTACATCGAGCGTGTGACTTTGCCATACTATGTATGTTACCAAGATTTTCTAACGGTTTTCGTAGTGCCTACACACATGTTGCGTCATTTCTCAAAAAAAGTAATAGATATTTTTCTTTTAAGATATTTAATATTAACATGTTCCCTGCCGGCTCGTTTTTTCCTGACTTTTCGTTTACTTCATGTTGATCTATGCATTATACGCAGTTGAGAACAATAATTTTGCTTTATGTCTGTCTCAATACATAATTTTATAAAACATTTTATAATAATGTTACACTATTGCATTATTTACATTATCACACATTTTACATTATTTTATAGCAAAAATATCAAATGGTTTAAAGGGAAAATTTAGCGTGAGACTGTGATGCACGCTGATAGAAAATATGTTAATTTTATAAAAAAATTATAATTGCGATAACAAAATCTACATCTGCAGGATTCATTTATCCTTATGAAAAAAGGACTTTCAAAGGTCACTCTTATATATGCGTGTATCGATTATTAACAGCCGCTGACAACCGAAGCTACCAAACTGATAGTATTTATTAATTTTCTGTCCCTTTATAGATCGCATCATCGATACGGAATGAAAGAATTTAGTGTCAACCGCGACGTTAAACGATGGTCATTGAAATCTGCCCCGCAAATTTAGATAAGTATCGGGATGAGCACTGTCAATATACCGAGTGGCGAAAGAAAAACATTGACGAATGCGTTTATATTACTGCGACCGTAAACCTGCTACGGCGAGTCCACGCGATTCGCTGAAGGCAATAAAAAGGGCACGATAAAAAAGGGTTTCAACAAGCAGTTTCATCGAGGGACGACTGTCAACGCGAATATTTCCTAGTAAGAATGTTCGCCTGGAAAGCGAAACCGCGCACGCACGTTCAATAATCATCGGAATTCGCGCGTAATCGAGTTTCATCGCACGATCTAGCGGTAAATCTCTCCGTGTGTCATCGGCTCACGTGCCGATTTACACAAGTGACGAAGAGTAGTGCTCTCGTGATTCGTTTCGCCGTTAAACATCACGCTCTTCTATTCTGTGTCAATCGCACAAAAGGCAGGACACTTTTGGAAAGATTCTCGATTGCGCGATATAAATTATCAATTAATGAGAAAATAATACAATGATATAAGAATATCGATGGAGAAAGGTGAATATCTTTCGATTTGTATACACTGCAATTGCACATAAGTGCAATCGCTTCAAGTGTAGTATTCTCACGCACTCTTTGTCATTTTCGAGGCATCGTTCGCGCGAAAACGCAAATTGACGCAATGGTTGTGCGGCGGGGGCTTAAAAGCGCGAAAAGCTTGTTGCGCGGGATTATCGTCCCCTTGCCGAGAACGCCAAGTCATAATATATAATACGCGTTAGACGTAATGACACTTAAAATGAGTAAAGAAAACGAACGCTGCTGGGACAGGCTGCGAACGGGGCGCAAAAGTAAGAAATAAAAGCGAGAGGGACAAGAGAGGACGAAGAAGAAGAAGAAGAAGAAGAAGAGAAGCGATGGGATTTGCACGCATCGCGTCTCGAATCGCGAAATAAACGACGGATGTTCACGCAAAAGCCGGCTCGCAGAGTTCCGAAAGAAAGGGCAGCACTCTATTGCGTGCGAAACGCTCGCGCTTAAACCAATTAAAAAAGAAGGATGAGTGTAGTTTCTCTCGCAGAAGCCTCGAACGTAGTAAAAGTGATCCGATTGTACGCTATCGTGCGTTTAATTAAATCAAATGATAACAGTAATAGGCTCAGATTAACAATTAAGTGGGAAAACTGAGTATTAGTGCACCAACTTAGTATTTTTTAATTTTTGTAATAATTATTTATGTATTAAAAATGTACGTTTCAAACTGTTTTTTAGTCCATCTTCACCATATATATATATATATATATAGCTTATTTATATATATTTGCCACTTAATTAAATCAAATGACTTCATTTTTGACGTTTCGTAGAGACGTTCCAGCATGCGAGTGTCCTTTCAATCCTAGATTAAGATTAAAGAATGAAGCAAAAATATGATGATTTTGATAACGAAACATTGATAATTACAGAATTTTATTTTGGAAAAACTAGAAAAATTTATAAATTTATTTGCAGCAATACGAACTGATATAGTTTCAAAAGAAGATTCAAAGGAAAAAAATATAAATACGATATATGATTATATATAGTTAATACATTTTATATTCCCCGCATTTCTCCTCTTTCATGTCTTTTTTTTTTGGGGAATGAGCCCTTTGGATTGCGCTTTATCATCGGTGTCCGGCAAGAGCTTTCACCGACGCGCAATCTGATGACTCACTGCGCCGGCGTCGTTCACGATGGTAATCGTCGCGGCGATCGGGGGTCTGGGGGCCCGCTGTCGCTGTTACAGGTCCCCGACGAGACGAATTGCCTGGCATTGCGCGCGGGTGTCTCATCAAAAAGGCTTCATCTCTTTCCTCTTTAACAGTATATTACTCTCGATTTCCATCAATAATGTAAGTTCCCATAAAAAATCTTTGGCTTTACTCAGTTTTCTACTTGTCATTGTAACATAGTTTGGTTGGATGACAATCAATTTTCTATCTCGATTTAATTGGGGACGCTGGTGCTCACATTAATTGTTGAGAGACTTATAAAGTGTTTTATTCCGTTCCCGGAAAGTTTTTTTTTTTTTTTATTAAGAGAAAGCGAATTGTGTATTACCTGATCGGGCCTCAGCCCGGGCGGCACCCATGTGTACTCCTCGAGCGCACAGCCGCTGTCGTCGTCGCTCTGCGAGTGTCTCTGATGATGCTGCATCAGAGCCTCCTGCAACGCCAGACCGGGCGGCGCGGCTTGCACCGGGCTCTTGAACGGCTCCTGGTGTGGCGCGCCGCCGGCGCCGCTCGGGAACGCCATCGCCATCGCCATCGGCGGGCCCGGACCCAGGCCGAGTCCCGAAGGACTGCCCGCCTCCGTAGAAGCCCGCTGGTGCTCCTCTCGCGGGCACCTGCAACTTCTGCACACCTTCCTGTAAAAGAAAAAAAAAAAAAGATCATAAAATACGCTTTTTTATTGTTTCATTAATTAATGTCTAGATATTTCTTTAAATATTTTAGTGATGAATCGTCGTATTGTTTTTAAATTTTTTCTACAATAGTATAAGAAATTAAAACATGCATTTTTAAAAAAATTTTCTTAATTATTGAGAAAGGCGTCCAAAGATATTTATATAATGTCTTTTCGTTGTTATACGATGTTAAAGTCAGCTAATCAGCGCCTGCCTACAACAAAGAAGATGGACGATGGGGGTCGGAGTAGCGAGACGGCACCGGTGTGAAGTTAGCACCGCATTTTCAAAAATCAAAAGTTTTATAGAGAGTTCTATTTGCACCCCAAATAGTTCTATAGTTCGTGATAGGTTTTAGAAATAGTTTCGGCAAAAAACCTAAAAAAATTGCATTTTGAAAATACGAGACGGCTTTCTGCTGTAGACAGACGCTGATTAGCTAACTTTAACATCATATAACAACGAAAAGTATTATAACAAATTATATAAAATAATTTATATAATTATTTGTGCCATCATTGTTTTTTATTCCAAAAATTAATTTAATAGAAATTATCACACATGATATATAATAAATCTAATAATATACTTGGCTGAGATTCCAAGACAAATATATAAGGAAAATTCCTACAAAAGGATATTCATAGAATCTTGGAGTTTTTTTGGCTTTCTCACTCTATAGTTCTCTGAATTAAATTATAGGTCTACATTTTAGGATCTTCCTTATTAGAGTCTAGGATCTCTCCTCGCCTAATCATATAGACTTAAAATTTAAAATCTATCTAACCCGAAACGAGCTAACATTCCAGAATTTAGGATTAAAATTTAAAAGTTCTACGTAATCTATAAATATTTCTGCGTATACAGCATCTGTTATATTTCACGTGTGAAAATATAAGAGAAAATTGGATATAGTAACACGATGCACGACAAAATAAAAGGACGAATGATGAATTATTACAGCTAACCACCCGACAGCATCTTGTTCCTCGCTTGAATAAATCGATATGTTTCGATTTAAAATTTAATACTCCGAGCATGTAGGAGAATCGCGCGTGTTGTTCCACATGTTCTGGATCAGCGAGCGCTAAGTAGTTATCGAAACTTTCAAGCGAAGGCAATGTGGTACGTAAACTTTTATTATAATCAAGAAATGATTCTCATTTGATGCTGCTGTGCAGCACGATGCAAAAATGCCATTCTCCATGCAGCATGGAAGACTGAGACATTAAACGAGAAATTGCGTTCTAGATAATCTTATGTGAAAGTAGATAGAGTGATAAAAAGAAATGTGTGTGTATATGCGTGAGAGAGAGTATAGAAAACTAATCACCATTATACCATCATTTGATTCTAATATAAAAGTCTAATTATTATGCATGTGTAATACATACTTTGTTTTAGTATTTGATTGTTTTTAGTATACATACTTTATTTTTAATATTTCATTATGTACATAATTTTTTATCAAAAATAATTTTTCGTCACATTGTTAGTCTTTAGTATTAAATATCTTGGTGAACAAATTATTTGTTCATTTATAACTTGTATTAAAATATTCTAACAATTTAATGAATGAAATGTTATTGTTAATTTATCTCTGTAAAAATTAATTAACAAAGAAATTTTTACTTTTATTTGCACAAAATTTAAAATAAGATGAAAATTATGCAAATTAAAAACTTGCACATTGTTTCATCATAATTTTATTTTCTTCTCTTTATAATATCAGCAAAAATGTTTCGTAAAAAAAAAAAATAAATATTTAGCCCGACATCTCAAAAGTTAAAGCAACCACATTTTATTATTTTCATCAAACTTCAAAATTTCATAAAAAATGAACTCTTTCACCAATTCTCGTCAAATTCAATACCAACCATCCTTCAATGATATTCCATTCATGAAAAAATATTTAGCCCGATATCTTAAAATTTGTGAAAATTAGAGCGTGTACAGGCATTTATTGAAAAATTTAAAATTTTGTAAGAAATAAAACCTTTCACCAATTCTCATTAAATTCAGTACCAACCATCCTTTAATGATATTCTATTCATATGAAAATATTTAGATCAATATCTCAAAATTTGCGGAAGTTAGAGCAACACCCTTTTTTTAAAAAATTCAAAATTTTATAAAAAATGAACCTTTTCACCGATCCTAGCCAAATTTAATACCAACCATCCTTTAATGATACTCTATTCATTTAAAAAAAATTTAGCCCGATGTCTCAAAAATTGCGGAAATTAGAAGTTGTACAATGTACATTCAATGTGTATATATATATATATATATAAGGACAATTTTAAAAATTATAATTTTTCGATCTTTTGAAACATTCTAAACACATTGGCATAAAAAACTGAGAAAAAAAATTGGTCACGAAAACAAAGCTTCCTTTATGAGGAAACAAAAGATATGATAATATTGATGAAAAAAATTCTTAGTTGGAAATTTCAATTATCTAAACACATTCCATATATCAAATGTATACACACACTCAGTAATTCTCTTTTCACATCTATATAGATTTCAAAATAAATAATTGCTCCGTGTTTTCTTCAGATAATATATTTCCGTGACACGTTCGTTCTTGAATTATCGATGTTTATGTCTCGCAGAGAAGCATATCCTCCTCTCCATCGCTATAATAGCAGCAACTTACTCCGAACAATCGGCGACATCGTAAGCCGAATGCAGCGAACCGCAGTCGACTACGCGGCCGCATTCCGTGTCTGGCACGGCACGGCGATCGAAACTGGTCCCGTCGTCGTGATGCGCGCTCTTCAGAAACTCCACGCACTTCTCCGTCGGACTGGCACGCGACGTCGCTAATGCCGGGCAACCGACAACTGCGGCGACGACATCGTCGACAACGATGTCGTTCGCGGCGACGTTGCGATTTCTCAGAAACGCGTCGAGATAATGCTCATCAGTAGCAGTGATCGGCAGATCATAAACGATCCCGGACGTCGTCGCCCAGGGTGCGTCGATGCCACCGGATTCCCCCGCGACAACATCCCCGTCGCTCTGACTGTTCCTAGCATCGTTGTTCTTCCTTCCGTAAAGTTTGCGCAGATACGCCTCCTGGTGGCTTCTGGTCGCCCAGCAGCCGCCTTGCCACCATCGCTTCGAGCCGAGCAACGCCGTGTGTCTCCTCCGCGCCAAGCTCGACATGCCTCTTCTTCTTCTTGCACGACCGACGACGACAAGCGGGCAACAACATCCGGATCCGACCGACGACGATGGTGGTCGTTAAGATCGATTTCCACCGGCAGTTCTCTTCCTCCGTCCGCTTCTCCACAGTGTGTCTGCAGTGGCGGGGAGAGGAACCCAACGATAATAATCGTTGTGGCGAGACCTTCTAATCTAGGAAGCGCGCCGACGGGATCTTCTCTCCTTCGTTCTTTCCCTCCTCGGTATATTATATCCCTCTTGGCGGTCGCCGGTCGTCCTCTCGCAAAAGCTAATAAGGCGACGCTTCGGGGCACTGGAGGGTTTTTGTTCCCTCTGTAGAAACCCTTCTGCGAATAGTATAAGCGTATTAAATGTGTCCTCTCTCCGTGATATATGCTCTTGATTGCGTCTCTGGAGCTTGGAGACTTTCCGACTTTCTTGGAAGAGCTCGTGATAGCTCATCGAACAACATTCGTGTCTCTGGCGAACGAATTTCCGTGGTGACAACCACCCTCGAGTCTCTCTCGAGGAGGAGCTAATGAGAGATGAACGCACTCCAGCTTTTTCTCATCGTTCGTCTCAACATCAATTTAAACGGTCGATAGATACTAGAGACTGGCATATGAAGACTGGTATCGTATCTGGCACTCTATCTTTCCTCTCGCAATCTTCCTTTTTCCTCTTCCCGAGTACATTCTGTTCCGCGATTCCGCTCAAGTGTCTTCTCATTGGTCGCGATAATGAGGGAAACGA
This sequence comes from Cataglyphis hispanica, assembly GCF_021464435.1. Taxonomy (NCBI): domain Eukaryota; kingdom Metazoa; phylum Arthropoda; class Insecta; order Hymenoptera; family Formicidae; genus Cataglyphis; species Cataglyphis hispanica. Next base: position 9,130,124 of record NC_065954.1, on the reverse strand, counting down.
TTACCACTCTTCGATTCCGCATTCGCGGACGCATCTCCCGCTATTTCTCTCCGTTATTTCGCGATGTCGATGATGTCTGTGTCGGTGCGTCTCCATGTACATTATTCTCTTCACATCGATATATAGAGGAAGTAAAAATCCTTTTTCGCCGAATGTAGCTGTCCTCGTGGAACAAGGGATGTCTCGAATCTGGAGTCGCGATTAAGTCACCTAGTGTCGGATGGTGCGAGAACGAAGGACTCAATTGCGTACACCATATCGACGTCTCGCATATGTCTCGCCGCCGGCAGGATCGGATTCATCGCGTTGCTCGTTCACCATTTCTCTCTGCATTGGCACGCGCGTTTGCAGAACACGAACGACTCGCAGACTCGATCTCGAGCAATAAGGAGACTGAGACGGAGACGCTACAAGGATACACGAAGAGGGAACGGATGATCGAGGAGAACAAGGCGGAAAGGGAGAGAGGATCGAGTGATTCGCTCCGACGAAAGCAGGAGGAGACGCAAGGATGGCGAAAGATGAAAAAAGAGAGACAGACAGGATGAGTAAGAGCGTATCGTCTTGGAGGGATGAGGGCCAATCTGTATGTATAACCGGTAGTACAGCACGAGGATTAACGTTTCAACGTGCGACACGCATGTGACGCGCGATACAAAGGCAATCGACCGGTGGGGCTGGATGATGCGATCTCCAACCAGTTGTCTCGGGACCGATCGCGCGGCTGACAGCCGCGATTCGCAAGATTCGCGACTCGCCTGTCAATGATCCCTCATGGTCATCGTTCGAGCGTCTTCTCGTCTCGGAGCAGCAGAAGAGAACATTACATAGATTCTCGACACTATTTTCGGAGCACTCGATGTTTCAGATCGCGATAATGACGAAACCCTCTTCGCGGTCCTTTCTATAATCGCGATAGCCAAGCGAAATTCGTCGGCGCCGTTGATCCGGCGGCATGATCACACACTAAAGAGAAATCGCGAGAAAATACGACGAATGAGCGGCGCGTTAAAGCCTTTTAGAAACGCGTCCCGTCCTTGGTTTCAACGCCGGCGCGGGGCGTGCTGAAGCCGAGCGGACACTGAAGCATACTCTGGGACTCAGCGGGCCCCGATGCGAGACAGGGGATTTGAAGGGGGCAGGCGGCAGCAAGGGCCCGCGAGCAAGGAGCGCGAGGAAGGAGGAACGAGGACGAGAGCGAGGGGAGAGAGAATCGTGTCGGTACGTGTAACTCCGACGTTACCAATACGCGCGCGATCCTCCCTCCCCTTCATCCTCTGCACCACGTGTCTCTCCTTCTCTGTCCCACGCGCGGGCCCCTCGATATATTTATATTCGTTTCTAATACGTGTAGCGTGTCGGGGCACGACGCCTCTCTCGCCGTGGGCCTCACCGTCGGAATACGCAGGGACCCGGTTCCGCGTGTGCGTGCGGGCCTCGGGCCCACTGTGAGTGAGCGAGCGTGCGATCCGAGGACGCTCTTGCTCTGCTCTGTTCTGTTCTTGCGAGAAGCGACTTCTTATTCGAGCGACGTCATCGTGAAAGACACGTCGCGCGTAAAACGTCTCGTTTCCTTCTGCCGCGATTAGATATCGCGCAGTCCAAAATAGGAATAAAAAAAATATTTCCTTGATGAGATGACAATCTCGTCGCAATAAGCTCCTTAATTGCTGCAGATGCCGAAGAATATTCGCGTCCTCATCAAGAAGATAAAACACCAATTGAGTTTATAGTAGATATAGAACTTATGATTAAACGAAACTGATAGCTCGACAGCTTCTTGCTTTTATTCTTTTAGATAAAGATGAATGCAAATGGAGTTATATCGTAATTTAGATGAGCTACTTTAAATATGACTTTACGTTTAAAATGGATTTCACATTTATGGACTTTATTTACATATCCTTATGTGAAATTTATAAATATATACATGGTAAGCATGCAAGATTCTTTCATTTTCAAAGACGCTTTTCTGATGAATTTTAGATCCGTTTAAAGACTTTTGCTGTTTCATCGAAGTCATGATTAGATCGAAATTGGTAAAAAATAGATTAATGTCCTTGTCGATCCTGTCTAGATATGTGGGCCCGACTAAAACGGAGCTTCTGTGTTGGGTACAAACACCATTAGTAGTAATGTTTAAGCCCCTTCTTAAGAATATCAACAAATAAAGATAAAGGTTGAGATTAGAACCTGACCACCCAAAGTGAGCATCCTATTTCTCTTCTCCGTTAAAAATGATTAGCGTCTGCTTTTACATAAGTCTTACCATTTCAACAGTATCTTATCTTTCACACTGAAGATAAATTCATTTATCTTCAAATTTAAATTAACATGTTGATTAAGCAATGTATAATGCATGAGAGAAGGTATATATGTACAATACTTGTAATTTTGGAATAAATTAAATGCTATTTTTACGTTGAAATGCTGTATCCTGTTTCTTTAGTGATAATTTTGAAAAGATATTTTTACATATCGATAATAAAAGATTAATAAATACTTTTTATAATGTACCATATTTAATTGTATTATATTATATCCTTTATATATAAAAGCCTTTAATGATAAAAATCTATTTATAATTTTATGTGTCGCATATCCTAATGCATGTGTCTGATATATATTTTATATATGTGTGTATTTTATCGTTTTAAAAATTTTCTATATTAAATAATTAGCAAACATGTAAAATAGCATTCTCTCTTTATTTTAATCGCAAATTATAATTATAAATATATATAATTATTACGAAAGAGAATATATATATATATTTAATTATATAATTATATAATTCGTGTAATAATTATATTTTATTATATTATATATTTGTATTTATATATAATTTGCGGCTGAAATAGAAATAAAATGCTATTTTACACGGAAAACATTTCATTATATATTTAAACCGTCTAAAGCGGGGTTTATAGGCATAATACAGTATAATTAAATGACGGAAAGAATTAAAATTGGACTCAACTTGCTATCACTTCGGTTCATCTGCAATGTATGGTCTTACTCTCACAGAGTTTGTCTCAGAACAACAAGGTGTTCTATCTATCTATCTTTCACATGCTCGAAAGATCGTACGAGACTAAAGCCTAGGTCGTGTTTTGTCTGTGATATTAATATAATCGACTGATAGGAACGCGAGCGGGTCGGCACAATAGCTTAGCGCCGTGTATCGCGGTTTAGTTTCGATCTCCGTCCGCAATAAAGCCGTCCATTGTGGATAATACACGGTGGAGAAAGAAGAGCACGGAGGACTACATGAGGTTCTTGCCGAATTATGCCCACGTACAATGGGCCCGTTCGTGAGGAACGTAACATGGCGACTCGTCCGTACGTACATGCGCGACACGCCTCTTTCGGAGCTCTCTCTTCCTCCGAGACTAAAGATTCAAGGCTCTCTCACTGGACAATCATCTTTTTTAAATGGATCCTGTAAGGTTTTCCGTGCCGAGGGTGTCGGCGAGCACCGAGGCCACCACAAGAACTGTCACACGCAAAGCGCGTGAAGATTTCGCTCAAATGCGTTATGAATGATGGCGGCAATTGCAATTGCACAAAAACCACGGGTGGAATGCCACTTGATATTAAGACTCGAGGCTTAAGGCAAGAATAGCGACTTGAATGAAGCAAAACACGAATATATTCTATTGTTCGCCGGATCTCTTGTCACGGATGATTCATTAGTTAGGCGTACAATACGTTCAACGTCAAGATGATTTTATCTGCGTTATATTTGGATCAAAATATTCTTTTTAAAACACAAAATTAAAACACCAATTTTTTAATTATTTTGCGGGCTACAGCTCAAGAGCCAGACCAAGATAATGTATCAGTTTTAAGAAAAATTAATTTTTATGTTAATTATTTTTATTATTTTTATCCCCTCTTCTACTGCCAAGGCACTAAAATCTGAGATTCATTTACATTTGGTATAGGACCGATTGTGTGTAATCAATTTGTTAAAAATAAAAAAATTAATTTTTTTCTCTGATGTCTTACTATCCTATACATGTCTGATTTTTTTAGCCTGCAAAGTTTAAAACAATGGTGTCTTACAAAATTAAATAATGGCGAATAAAATAATCTCGTCTCGATTTTCGAATCTGTAAATTGTTTGTACATATATTCGTATATATAATGTATATAAATAAATTTCTCGCACTGTATGTTCACGATACGCGATGAAGGTCCTCCAGAAAGAATGTATAATTCAACTTTACCTAAGCATAATTGAATTAAATCGAAAGGCTTCCAAAGTCCGTCATTACTCGTTCGATTTATAAAACGGCCGAAGATACATAAGAAAATAATGACCCTAATATAAATCAAGATTTCTTTTGTCCCCCCCCCCTCCCCCCTCCTCTCGCTCTTCTTACCTGCCTGATGTATATTACTTAACACATCATTTTACATTGCCGCGACCGATTTCTCTTCACATGTTTTACGGCAATTTAATCGTAAAGGAAAAATTTTAACGACACATTAATGACCGTCGTTTGCGTCAAAGCGACATAGCAGCAAGACCAGATTTCCCGCCGATCAATAAATTTTTATGATCCGACGCGCGCGAGAGAAAAAGAGAGAGAGAGAGAGAGAGAGAGAGAAACGGAAAAAGAGAGACAGAGAGTAACGCTTCTTATACGGCTCCCGGCGTAAAGGTTCGACCTTTCCACTTTCCTCGCCTTGCTCTCCCCCCCCCTCCCCCTCTGCTTCCTTCTTCGATAGATATCTATCGATAAACCGATACACGGAATTCCGCGCGGTAATTTTTGTAGCAGAATCGATTTCCTACGCGGTTATAATCGCGGGCTGCTGCCCCTCGACCTGACAGGCAAATGCGATATCCGGTGCCACGGGGCACGGGGCCTCAGTGCCGCCTCCGGCGTGTAAAACTATATTGTAGCGAGAGCGCGTATTCACCTTGTGGTTGCCGCGAATAGAAATTGCTGTTGCTGTTGGCCGATCCGGCCGGGCGTAGGCAGGTAATCGTGCGCTATTCGTGGGCATTCAGCAAGCGGTACCGCAACCGCGGGGTACGGCCGATGTCGCGCGGAATTAGCAGCGCGCGGGCCCCGGGCCCCCGGGTTCTCAAACCACGAGACACGCGGAATTTTTTCACGCGCGGGAGACGGGAAGGCGGTCAGTCGGTTTCCGTCCCCGTCCTAAATGACGCAGCAAGAAAAGGAAACTAAACATATTTCACGCAATGAGACATAAACGCGTATATTACATGTCTATTAACTTTATGATACACGAGAAAATTACATTTATTACGTCGCCATCATAAAATTATTTACGCTTTACAGTTAATAGATACCGCAATATGCTTGCTCTCAAATGGACGTATCATTATTAAAATGGAATCCCGGAAACTTTAATTTTTTTTGTCTAGCTCGCGGATGGGATGCAATTAGAAACGTCAATATAAGAATCGGAAATCAACAATTATATAGGAACATAAAAAATTGTTGCAAATTTAAGATAAGAAAAAATACGGAAGTGATAAAGTCCGATGACGTGTTATTGTCTCTGCTGTATTCCATCGTTGCAATGTTTGAGTACCCCTACATCTAGGTGCATTTAGAAAACGCATTGCTCGCGCGCACGTGAATAGCTCGACGTTACGTCCGTACACGTCGCTTACAACGCGTTCATCAACGTCGACAATCGGATGGATTTTCGCTTATACAGACTGATGTATCGCTCGTACTTAACGTCATCGCTTCGAATGACTGTATCCATCTGAGAATTACATTCAACCGTAAATTCTGAAAATATTCAGTTTGTATTATATAGTATACATTGAGTGAACATGAAGGGAATTGTCTGTTGTATTTACAAATTGCCAATTTGACTTTATTCTCTAATCGTATTGTTTCGTTGTTTTGTAAAATTTCACGAAGCGATGGCTTCACGACCGACAGTCATTTCACGTTCTTCGCGCGTACAAAACTTCCTATAAGACTTTTCATCAAGTTGACGCTTCCTCGAACAGACGGAATGGATACACCGGTACAAGGTCCGATACGCATCACCTGTTTCCCCAAGTAACAGGTGTTCAATGTAAGTTATTCTACTAAAATCAGTCTTCATTGTAGCAGACTAGTTATAGTGAAACTTTTAAACCTTCTTTCACTTCTTTATTAGATAAAAATTTATTAAACATACGGTATCAATATTATTTGACTTTGTTTTATTACACCTGTAACATGCGATAATATCTCAACGCGTTTGTTCGAGAAAATTGTAATTAAAATATTAATCTGTAGGATGTCCATTTAAATCTTATGAAAAAAAATCCCTGATCTTTCAAGCTATTTTTGTTCAAAATTTTAGATAATGAAAATATTTAAAAAAAATTTCTGGTGCGTTTTTTAAAATAAGTTTTTTTTTTTTATTGTATGTATTTTTAATGTTTCTTATTCGTGCAAAGAAAAGACAAAGAGCAACTTAAATTTCAAGTTCTAAATTTGCAAATGTACTGAAAAAAATTAATAGCTTTTATAAAATAAACATTTTTTACCGGCAAAACATTTTAATTTTTTTATCACATAAAAAAAGATTCTAATAAAAAATATATATTGCATATTCTAGACATATAATATAAATATACAGGGTGTCCTAAAACTAACAGACTTTCTCTTAATGAGGCAGATTCCTTAGAACATTTCAAGACGAAAATCCTAATACAAAAATGTCGAGGCTATAATAGTTTTTAAACGGGAAGTAATTATATTTTACGAATGACAGAGCTGAGAATTCGCCCGCTCAGGCGAAATAACAAAGTGAGAAAAGTGCTCCATAAATGGTGTTCATCTGTTTTATAATTATCGTATATAAATATACAATGGCATTAACATTATATATTTTCCAGCTTTTCTATGCATTGCATTAGTATATTCTTTTTACGAATAACGGATGCATAAAAAATCATTTCAAAAATGATTCAAATAAAAATTTGCGACATGTTTCAACTTCAGCTGTCAAAATGGTCGATCAATGTTATCGTTAAGGTGTCTATGCTATGCTACGCAAAAAAAAATTGTTAAAATTAATTAATTAATTTTGGCATTTATTTATTTTATATTTTGCAATATTTTAGAATCTTTGCAATAAAATACAAATTACAATCGTTTCGATAGAAAATAATTAAATAAGTAATTAAATAATCAAATAATCAAACAAATAAATAATTAAATAATCAAACATATTTAACAAATTTTAATTGTAGAGTAAATCAACTAAATTACAATAAATGTTCATAACATCTTCATAGTAACATTATACATACATACATACACACACATATATATATATATATATATATATATCGCGTCAATCGCATCACCCGTAATATGCAGATAAAGCAAATAAAATTGAGGAGAAAAGTCCTGTACCATTTTTTTTAAGAGAGAGTTATTATTGAGTAAAGTCTGGCCAGCCAATCATCGCCGATCTTTAGCCAGACGCACGTCAGTGAAACGCTGTAAAAACAGCTGAGCGCTCACGCACACATGCTAGGCGCGCGGCTATTGACGTGCGTCCAGCTAAAGGTCGGCGCTGAATTGCCAGACTTCACTCAATAATAACTCTTTTATTAAGCGTTATCGAAAAAAATGGTACAGGACTTTTCTTCTCACCTTTGCCGGCTCTATCTGCACACGACGGGTGATGCGATTGACGCCGGACACCCTGTATATATATATGTATGTATATATATATATATATATATATATATATATATATATATATATATATTAAATATATATAATTCACATAACTTGGCTTTAGCAAGTTGACAATTGCTTATGATAAATATAAAACTATTATCAAAAAGGAATTTAAAAAATTCAAGCTTCAATAAAATTCCATGAGAATTCCCTGATTTCTCCAGATCTAAAAGAAATCCCAAAAGAATTCCAGGTTTTCTAAATTTTTCTAAGAAGTAGTTATCCTATGTAAGAAATAAAACATAAATGTATCATTTTTGATAATCGATTATTACAATCCGGCTTTTGGTTTTCAATCTAGATATTCATTTTCAAAGAGAAAAAAAAACGCACGTATTCATTTCCGCATCTGCTGCTCATTCCACATGTGCCTGTCCGATTTTCACGTTTATTCAGGTTGTTACTCGGCGGAATTGGGCTCCTTCGAGGAATAGGCGACAGGCGCAAGCAGTCGCAGATCGCAGGTGCATCGCGGCGATGCGGTAGAGCGAGAAGAGACCGGACCGGACGCGTCGCGCGTGCGCTTGCTCGCTTTCTTTCTTTCCCGCGCTACCGGTACCAACAGCAAAGAGGACGACGACGTCGTTCGTCTCTCTCTCTCTCTCTCCATTACTCCTTCTGCCTCTCCCCCGGTTTCCCACGACGGCTCATTATGACTTCCCGACCCGCTGCGCGTCTCGACACGACGCGGATTCCCGAACGGAATATCCCCGGCGCTGTACACATGAACTCCCTTTTGCCTCTTCTTCTTTTCTTCTCCTTCAATGTACAAGGCGGACTACTCGTTCTTGTTTCAATATTTGTACTAGAATGCGCACGCGGGGATCACCAGCTTCTTCGCGTATGTATAACGTATTCTCCGGTCCGGATAGAGCCGGCCTCTCGACAGTTACCAGGAATCGGCGGTTGCCTTATACGACTTGCCAACAACTCGTCCGATGTGTCCCGGAAAAAGGGGTAGCGGTATTGCGACGCGCAAGTAATTTGCATGCGATTTCTTTTTTAGCGCCGGATGCTTAACTCGAGACTAATTGGTCAAATTATTTAACACCCAGTAACGCATATAGGATAGCGCGTTATAGAGAAAAAGCGGCTAATGGACGGGAGAGCGTCAAGTGCAACTTTTTATTGGGGACAAGTTTACAATTCAGGTGGCAGTGGGAGCTTAGATCTCGTCGCCAGCGGTGTGAAACTTGGAAACAAGGAAACGAGTTTAAATATAACGCGTGAAATTTATGCTTTAACGCGTGATAGTCACGTATATTTTCCAAGTTATTGATTTATAACCAAGATGTCCTTCTATGATGTTGACGTTTTACATCATGGGCCAGTCATGGGTAGTCTGCGTATATATCATAATACTTTAGACTTTCATTAATAAAACATTGCCATTAATCATGTATACAGAGTAATTCAAAATAAGTGCGAAAAATTTTAAGAGATGATTCTTTATCGAAAATAAAGGAAGGTCTTTCATATAAATATATATTCCCTATATCCCTCCCTGAAGAGTTACATTCTTCCAAAGGAGGAGATGAAAATTAGATTTTTATTTCTCTTAAATTTTGGACAAATTAAAAAAATTAGATTTGGTGGACATTTTTCACTAGTAAAAAAGTATACTTATTAATTTTTTTAATTCTCCCATATCGTTATAAAAGGATAAACCTAACAACCTCTATTCAATTGTTTACTAGAACTTTTTAACGGGTTGGAATATAATCATTTAAAAATATGCGTTAGAAAGCTTGATACCTGTAGAAACTTTTTTATTTCTTGTATTTTAATTTAATAATGTAACATCAACAGTTTTCACAAAAAAATAACACACATTATCATGCACGGTGCTAATTGATATGTTTTGAGTTATGAAAAAGTAGAATTTTAGAATAAGGGAGACAGCAAAACAAAATTATATAGTAAATGTTGAAAAAAATGAAACAAAAACTATTCAATGAAATAAAAATCTAATTTTCACCCCTCTATGAAAGAGTGTGACTCTTTAGGAAGGAGTATAAGAGTATACATTTATATGGAAAAAATTTATTTTTCCAAATAATTTTTTCAAATAATGTGAACAAAATTCGTATAGTAATAAATATCTTAATTAACTCAAAATTACGTGTAAAATCAAGACATATAAGCTTGAGGAGATAATTTTCTCCAACAACGCGACTACGAACGCGTGTTAATTAAACAAATATAAATTATCCATAAGTATAGAAGTGTGCGTTTTCTGTTTCTGACATCAAAGCTCGGGAAAGCCGGATAATATTCAACGACGAATGCGTCTGTCGACGCGTACGAGATGTTTCTCCAATTCTCATTACGCCGCATTCTTCGAGATGATCTCGGATCTCTTCATCTTCGGTAAATCCGCGACGCGTGAGATTTATGGTTCGGAGATGTATTGGCAGCGCTGCCTTCAAAGACTTTTATCTCCTCTCTGTTTTCGACTGTAATCCCGAAGGCGATCCCGCTATTTGGAAGAAACAAGACGAAGAGAATCGTATGCGCGGGCGGGGAGCGGAAGGGGGACTTCCCCGGGGGCGAATTACACGACTATGACCCGGAAGAGCCGCTGTCCGTGCATCATCACTGAAAATAAGCACGTACGTTCGACGGTGGTGGACTAGAAACGCGCGCCGGGGCAACAGTTACTTATAACAGTCGCGGAAAATTAGTCGGGCGCTTCCTTGCATCAGAAGGCTCGTCTGCAGCAACTCGGCATTTACATCGAGCTGCTTCCGACAAATATAATTGTCAGTCTCTTAATCCGCCGTTTTTCCATCTCAAGCAGAAATGCTCGTCGGACAATTAGAGATTGCCTTTCGTTTAATTCGCGCTTATACAGTTTCTCTCTCATTGCTACCTTGGACGCACGTGTGCGTGGAAGCGTTGCCTCCATCCCCATGTTTCACTACGATAGAGAATGATTTACCACGTAATATATGATTGCGTCTGCGTAATCGTTGGATTGCCGGTCTGCGTCGAGAAACGAGAACGGAATGGCGTTAGCAACGGATCTCCGAGCGAATCTTTTCGACGCGAAATCAGTGGGTATACAGTAAGTGCGTGTATGCGCGAAACATTTCAACAGAATTGCATGAAATAGTTTTAAGTCGTAAAATCAGGAAGCCGTAAACAATTCTTGACAATGTTTCATATAATGCATGATATGTAGTAGCTTCTATTTAGAAAATATAATAGTTATGTATTTTCACAGTTTAATAATGTTTTTCGTTTCATTTATCAACGTAAGCACCTTAGTGAACAATTTCTTCCCTATTACTTTAAAAATAAAATTATGGAATGAGAGTTTAATCTCACCGAAAAATGCATCAAGCATTGCAAGATCGACTTTTCGTAATATGAACAATTTTAAAACAATATGTTTACTCGAATTTTGTAAAAAAAAGTTTCCTGAAAATTCTCTGATTTTCTACTTTTTTATTCAAAGTTCCAGGTAAAGAGAATATTTTAAAGATTTTTTTTATGCAACTTTCTAAAATAATTCTTTTGTTACATACGTTTTCTAATGTTTTTCAATCATAGGAAAAAAAAAACAGAGCAGAAAAAACACATTTGAAATTTCAAGTGCTAGATTTGTAAATATACTAAAAAAACCCGAGTAGCTCGTAAGATATATAAACATTTTTCAACTATATAACATTTTTATTTTGTTTCTTACACTAAAAAAAGATTCTAATAAAAAATATGTATCGCATATTATATATTCTCTTAAGATATTGAATGTATAAATAAAGAGAGAGAAATAAATAAATATACATTTATAATATATTTTAAATACATATAATTTACACACAACTCGGCTAATCAGTGGATTGCCGATTACAATACGAGAGCAAAATTCAAAAAGGGAATATTTTTTTTTTTTAATTCCAATAAAGTTCCATAAGAACTCCCCGATTTTTCCAGATATAAAAAATCTCTGAGATTTCTAGATTCTCCATGTTTTTCCAGAAAATAGATACCGTAAAATAACACGAAAATGATGTATTAAACAATAATTATGGAAACTTTTTGGATGGAATATATGAATATATACATGCTGCATTAAGAAGGATCCCGCGTGTTATCGCGGGTAGACCAATAAATACCGCATAAAGGGACAAAAGATCCTTAATCATTGAATCTGAATCCCTCGCCGCGACTCTATTTATACGCGCATGGTGCATAAAACAATTTAGATCGCGTAGAGTCAATAAATACTCGCCGCAATATCGTTACGCTCATAACATGTGCCTCCTTCTCGTCGAAGCGGGAGATTTCTCTCATGTAGGGGAGAAACACGCCAACTTCGAATTCCCAATTATACGATGGGATTCCGTGAGGTCCTGCGGCGTATCGTCACGTCGCCCAATCTTACGACTCTGATAATTTACGTTAACGACGATCGCCAGAGAGCGTCCACCATTAACCGGTAGATGTCTAGTATCCTCGGTAACATCGAATGGGCAACGCTAATATTCCCTCATTCGCGATAAATTAATTCCTGGAAGACTGGCTTGCGCCAAGGCTTGCATCGCGTTTTTTAGGCGACCGATTAGTGAATGAAATATATAAGGATAAATTTTATGTATATAAATCCCCTAGATGGGATGTAAACTATGAGACAACTACAGAGTTATATGAACAAATTATTTTTTGTGCTGAGAAAAAGATTTTTATATTTATAGTGTGTTTAACTATGGCAAATAAACAGTTTTGCATAGATAATATTGAAATTATCTAAATAAAGATAATACGAGACATAAAGTTTTATCTTAAATAAAATAAAGATGATTTATTTCAAATTTATCTAGATAATAAATAAAATTATAAAGCATTTTATCTAGAATAATAAAGTAATCGCTTTAAAAAAATAATAAAGGAAAAAATGTAACAATTAAAATAATATATATTTACCTATAAACTTTTTCATTAAATACTTTTCCATATATTTTTCGCTAGGATATTATTAAGAGAAATTGCACAAAAGTGAAAAAAAATCACATTCGGCAGTGAAAATAATAGAAAATACTACGCACAAGGCAGTATAACGCAACACTATTCTTTATAATTTCATACTGAGTACAATGTTTGGTGATTCTTTAATATGATTGGATCTTACCTTTGCTTCTCTGTTGGATCTAAATATAAGAACCAAACATATTAAAGAATCATAAAGCGCTAATTAAGAGCTGAATTCTGCCGAATGCAGTCATTATCTTAGACAATTTAAGGCATATGATGCATTCCATCTAAGTAAGTAAGACTGAAGTGAGAGAGGGATTTAGGGCGGCAAAGGCACATACTGGGTAACCATCCTTTCCCGACTATCCAAATCCGATAAATAATTGTTAGAAAACAATATTCGCCGACCTTGAAAAAATATGCGAGGAACGAGCGACTGAATTGGGAGTCTTTCACTTTCCGGACAACTGCTCTTACCACTTCAGAGTTATTCAGGCCCATATTTTATGCCACTTTAATACAGTTTTATACGATTCCAGGATGTTGAAATCTCGCTCAATGGATACAGTGCCGACTAGAAGAACAACATATCCAAGGCACCTGCAGCACGTCTCTAGAGCGAATCCATCATAATCTCGGCAGTTGCCAGTTTGGAACACTCGATGCATTCATAGATAATCCTCTTTTGACAGCACATTCTAACCGTCTCGTTCAAGCAGCCTTCTCTTCTACCCTCAATGAATAATACGATCTTCCACCAACACCATGCGAATTGGGTGGACAGATTACCAGCATCCTGGCACAGATGTTCACTGCGGATTGAAGTGCGGAGAGGGGAGGGGATTTAAAGATGTAGATATACATCCTATTATTATCCAGATAAAGATGAGATAATGCAATTGTTTTATCTAAATGATTATCTAGATAACAACAAACGCTGCAAATGAAAAATCGCGCTTTGAGTTTAGAATATTTGTAGTTTTATTTTTAAGAATAAAATAATTATAGAATCACTTTTTAGAAGCTTTCCAGAACAGTTCTGCTATCGTAATACTATGCTATTTTGCAGTGCATTAAAATTAAAGCATCCGCTATTTATATTCAATCTTTGACTCTCTCATTTGCGAAAGGCAGTTGTCTCGTGTTTGCCTCCCATATAATGAGAGGTAATGAAGAGTCGAGAGCTTAGGTTTTAATCCAACAACCGATCTTCCTCCGTTATTCATCGTCATTCATTCGGCGTGCGACGCAACGCGATGGGCGATCGATAACGGACGACGACAACAAGAAGCCTCGCTGCAGGAATTGCTGCAGCCACCAGTCAAGAGGGAACAAAGCGTTCCGCGGATATACATTCGCACCTTATAAGCGATCGTTTGCAGGGTGTTCGATCGCGAGGTTTTGCCCAAGTTCTAATCGTCCGGCGACGACGATACGGTCGGTCGTTCGGTTGGTCGACGGACGGACAGGAACTCGTTTTAATGCGAGACCGGAGGAGAAATTCCGCGAATCGCTCGCGCGAGTGCGAAGGGATAAGGCAATCCCCGGCAGAGAATTATGCAGATTGCAGGTTGGAATCCATCTCCATTGGCTCGCTCAAACGCTCTATACGTGAGTTCATCCGCGCCGGCGATACATGCACACCATGTATTCATACACTTGGCTTGTGCGAACACTCGCCACCACCGCTCTTGCTTCCTTCATCCGCCCGACTCTATCGACCTTCCGTGTCCGCGCTTACGCGATGCTGATTGCGAAACGCGCTAATGCACACGTCGGGCATGACATGTATATATGCGACTTGATAAATGAGCGAATTAATCGCCGTTATTAACTGTAAAATTGCTACATCTTAATCGCAAGCGTATCCCCCCGCTATGGATCAAAAGTGCGACGAATTACATCAATTATATCGTGCATATGAAAATTGTAGCCTAGAGTTGCCGGGAAAGATTGGGGCTGAAGGGACGTTTCCTCTCGCGATGGAGAAAGGACAGAAACTTGGCGTCTCCAGCCTCTCTTTTCGGCGTCGGGATGCTTTCCTCCTCTATTTTCATTCCTCAGACATGGCTCCCGGCTTGTTCGCGCGATCCGGTTTACCTATCTCGTCCAATAAACATCGGTCTGTCTCTCGACGGAAAGTTCTGGCCGAGTCTCTCCCCCTTTGCGTGCAGCAGTGACCGCATCTCACTGATGCAGCGTCGTTTGAGCGTGAAAAGCGCAGTAGCAAAAATAAACGCGCGTCAACGAGTACCGTTCGCGATCTCGTTCTTTCTTCATATACGTTTTCAAAATGTCAAAAGGAATTAAATGTCTCGTTAACGGTACACCGCTAGATTTCAACGCGATAATATTTATAAAAGTTATTGGGTCGATGGATCAACTCCTCCCTTGGCTCAGTGCAAAATATAAAATATAATTATTGTGTAATTGTTTTTTGTAATAATAAAAATATTTACTTTATGAAACATTTAATTTGAATATTGTAATTTATTTCATTTCTGACGAATTTTATTTCTTTTAATTTTAAATACGAATTAAAAAAGGGATAATTAAAGGAACGAATAAAAAGTGAAATTACTCTTGTACCGGTAATGTTGGACGATTAAAATGACCTCGGATTTTATCGCGAAGCCGGATTTGACCGTGACGAGCGCAAATTCCAGCTTTAGATTTTCTGGGAGCAAACAATGGCGCCTACGATTACGACCGCGATCTCTGGAGAGGATCATCGCGCATGGGAGAAAACTCATGCGTGGTTCAGGTAGTAGTATACGGCGTGCCGGCTGCCTGAGTCGGCTTTCTCGGCATCCCCGCAGGGGAAGGTACGGGAAGGGAAGAGAGGAGAGGAGACGAGACGAGAGAACGAGTCTCGGTCGCGGGTATAATTTAGAGAATAATGTACTCTCCGGAGGCATGCATTAAGCTTCCCGTCTCCCGGGGAAACCTCGAGTCCGACCGAGAGAGCAACAGAGAAGAAGAAACTGCGGCATATTAAATCAAAAACACAATTTGCCCGTTAATTCATCCGCGCGATTAACCGGACGTTAGACCGCCGCCGAGGACGACGTCGAAGTGTTCCTCTCCGACGCCACCCTGGAATCTCCCGCCGATCCGCCTTGGCGCCGGAGAACCTAACTTCTATTCACGCGCGGAACCCTAAAATCCGCGAGAGATCACGCGCTCGGTAATTCAAGCAGTAGCTTGGACTGAAGCTCGCTTCGACTGTAGCCCGCGGGAAAGGAGGGAATGAGAAAGAAAGGATAGGGACAGGAAGGGCGAGAGGGGGAGAGGAAGAGAGAAAAGAGGGAGGGTAGGGAAGGGAGGCTGGCACCGAACTGTAATTTAGAGAAAAACGTTCGTCCGAGAGGCCGCGGGGCCCTACTTTTCGTGCTGCCCGTCGACCCGCCCACCTGGCCTCTATTACGCGCGCCGGATCGGGAACAACCTGAGCATCCGTCGCTCGAGTAGCAGCAACAGCCTCCTACATTTCCATCCCTCAGTCCCTCCACCGCGCACCCACTCTCCCGCACTCTTCTTGCACGGGGCCTCTATTCTCCGCTCCATCCGTAAAGGGGCCCCGCTTCTTGCTCCGCTTCATGCAAGCACCTCCGATCATGGCAGAGCGAGAGCGTTCGATGCTTTTCGTGCGTGAATCGAATGCGCTTAGACGCGCGGCGGAGAAGAATCCAATCAATTTACGATTACTTGCGCGAGCAATAAGGGAACGAGTATCGAGAGAATGCATCGGGAGGAACGAGTTTTTTCTTCCCTCCCCCCCCCCTCTGCGTTTGCACTACCAGGTGTTTGGGTTTGTGGGAGCGCACGAGGGGGAGGAAGTGCGAATTAACGCCTGAAAATTACATTTTATTTGCTCGCGTATCGATTTCGACCCTTCCAATAATCGTATTTTGCCAGCTCATTTTCAGAGAAAAAGAAAGAGAGAGAAAGAGAGAGAGAGAGATGGATTATTATTTTATATCATTTGATATTGGCAATTTCTCTCTCGCGTGCAAATATCGCGATATACTTTGACCGCGATATGAAATTCTGTTGGTGTCGTCGTGCGAAAATAAAATAAATAAAAAATTAATAGACATACGTATGTAAAAAATTGTTGATTGTTTTTGATCTTTTAGCGTGGCGTATCAATTGCATTTGAAAATTAATTTCACATAATATAAATACAAATTCAATACATTGCTTTTCTTAACAAAGCATATCTTATCGTTTTGTACAAGGTGTTTCTAAATAAGCGCGACAAATTTTAGGAGATTCTTTGTCAAAAATTAAGAGTGTTTCATATACTCCTATTCTTCTCCGAGGAGTACACTCCTTCAAAAGAGGAGGCAAAAATTATTATTATTTTTTTTTTAATTATAATTTTATGTTGTGTTTGTTCCATTTTTTACAACATTTACGATAATTTTGTTTTGCTTGCTTTTTTCATTCTAAAATTTAACTTCTCATAACTCGACACTTTCTCATTTAGCACGGTGCTATGCATAATAATGTATTTTATTTTTTTTCTTGAAAACTATTGATTTTACAAAAAAAAAAATAAAAAAATAAAAAAGTTTCTAAAGAAATCACTTTCTAACGCATTTTTTTTAAATAATCACATTCCAATCCGTTAAAAAGTTTTAATAAAAAATTAAATAGAAGTTAGTTTCCCCTTATAACGATACGGGAAAATTAAAAAAATATTAATAAATATCTTTTCTACCAGTAAAAAACCAAATTTTAATTTTCTACTTGTCCAAAATTAAAAAAAAAAATTTTTTATAAATTTAATTGTCACCTTCCCTTTCGGAGAAGTGTGACTCCTCAGGAAGGGATATAGAAGTTTATAGGATGTTTATATGAAAGACCGTTTACTATAAAGAATCATCTCCTAAAATTTTTCACTTATTTAGAAACACCCTGTATAATCAACATACACAGTCTATTTTTCCTCAATATCCGTTCGCTTTTCAAAATAATTGCTTGTGTCAAGAAAATTATCTTCGAAGCGATTGTTCGCAAACCGAAAAGGGGAAATAAAATCTTTATCGATCATAAAATCTGTTTATAGTTATTAAACCTCGCCGTAATTCATTTAATCGAAACGCAATTTCTCTCAAAGCCATTGTCGAAACGTCGATACTGCCATGTATCGAACGTGCCTCGCCCAATATCCGGTAGAAAAAAAATTATTACACCCGTGATACGGCGGTTAATTGTATCGGAGGGAACCGAACATCGCAAGGCTAATGAAACGAGTGTGCCGATAATGGCTGGGAGATTTCATAAAACAAAAGTGAGAATCACACGTTCTTTTCGATTTAATGAGGAATCCTTCCTGGCAGTCGCCTCCATTCGCTAGTTTAATCGTAAGACCTGGCATTTTTCATGTTCTTTTTTTTTTTTCTCCTCATCCGCGAGATTTACCGAGAAGACTAAGAAGCAGCAAGAGAGCTGCATTCGTTAAATCTCGCCGAGAAAGGGATAGAACGCTTTTTGCTCCCGACACTCGCGTTCCCGCAGGATCTCGCAGACGTTCATTCCGCGAGAGGAACAGTCCGGACGAGACTTATAATTATAAGGCGACGGATCTCTCGGCAGGGTAATAATTTCGAGACGTAAAATCCCTGATGTTTGCGCCATGTTTTGCGGGAATTTATTTAATAACAGCAACGATCGCTTTACTCTCGCGAGCGCGATTAACGTGAACCGTAGATTACCAAAAATGCGAGAAATCTCGGATCAGATATATTTTAACGATCGGCACGACCTCGCCAAAGCTGATTGAGTTGCTCGCTCTCGGATCTTGTACGCTCCGCAGGTGCATCTGCGAGCAAAAAAAAAAAGACAGAGTGCTCCTAATGAAATGGATTCTAGGTATGTCTAGATGTACATTCTAGTTGTACATTCTAGTTGTACAAGCCCTAATGATGAAGTGCTTCGATAAGCGCATCGATGGATGGATCGTGCGAGATACATTCTTCAAAGGCTCATTCCACCGCTATATCATCATTAGATCTCCAGTTTTTCGATCTTCAGATGATCGATGCTCAGACTTTTGGATCTTAAATCTTTTATATTTCTCGCCTTCTCTCTTCAGACCTATTTGAATATACATATAATACATACAGTGTTTTTTGTTCTTCGATCGCGCAATGTAGAGTCATCCAGAAATTTCCAGAAACCGGTTTTACATTTTTACTTATCATTACAAGAGTTTAATCTTACGTTTTACATTCTTCTTCAACACGTTTATCGTTAATGTATTAGTTTTAAAATTTACAAAGAATTATTATCGTATACAGGGTGTCCTAGACCACCCGTACACTCCTTTTCTTTCGAAAACTAAGCATTTTAGAGATAAACTTTTTGAACAAAAATTGTATAGTTTTGAGGGGAACATAAGATGTCATTGATTTGACCTTGGATGGCATCGTTAAGAATAATAAATGAATCAAATGGTGTACAGAAAATAATTGTTTTTAAAAAAAAGTATGCAATTATTTGCAATATATTTTTCTATAACAATTATTTATTTTTTCTTTACACCATTTGATTCATCTTATTATTCTGTACATAAAAGTATTACGATACAATTATCACTAAATAATTTTCGAGATATTTTATATTTTATACTAAAATATGTCAGATTAAGATACAAAATAACTCAAAAAATTCTTAATGAAAAAATACTTTATTGTAGTGTTTTGGGAAGCTCTCGACATAAGCTATAAGAATATGCAATAAAAAATAGGGGATTCCATTTAAGAAATTAAAGATGTCCTTGACTTGACCTTTACGATGCCATCCAAGGTCAAACCAATGACACCATCTTATGTTCCCCTCAAAACCATACAATTTTTCTTCAAAACGTTTTTCTCTAAAATGCTTAGTTTTTGAAAGAAAAGGGGTGTATGGGTGGTTTAGGACACCATGTATATTCTTGTATAGTTTTTTAATACAGCGATATAACGGAAAATGTGAAACGATTACCTTATTATTTTTAATGAACAAAATTAAGTGTTTTAAAGGTAAAGTGAAAAGATAAGATAAGAATTATAAATATCTCGTTTAATTATTATAAGAGATGTGATATACCATTCTTTACAAAAAGAAATATTCAAATTCCAGATAAAGACATAGCAAAACGGATGAAGATAGCGATGTACAAAAATACCAGACTGACGATGAATACGTTCATGTCAAGAACGACAGGGGAGATAAAAGAACACGAATACTCAGAGCTTGTCCGCGCGGGAGGTGGGGAGGGGGGAGGGGAAAACTCGTCGTTGATGGTGCAGTGGGAGCGGGTTACCTTTGAAGATCGGTATCGTCGTCAGTGACAAAAATTCGTCTCATCTTTCATTCCAAACCTATCTCAACATTAAACTTTCGCCTTCCAATGATGGATATTATGCGAGTAAACTTTTCACTATAATGGAATCTTCATAAATATACAGAGTGAGGCATTTAAAACAGGCCATCTGAATAACTCGGCTGCTCATGGTGATAAAAAAATATTGTAATTACGAATGTTGAACGGTATCAAGAGAGCTATAATATACTAATAATAATATGACTACTAGTAATAACTCTGTATATGTGCACTTTCTTCTTATATTCTTTTTTTATAATAAATTGTATTTTTCTTAATAAATGCACCAATGTAATTTACATATATATATATGTTGAATTTTTATAATTATTTTCAATATATATAAATTTTAGTGCAATCCAATCTTCTCGATTAGAATTTCTTTTTTCTTCAATCGCTTTCCGATTTTGAAATTAAATTAAATCGACATACCTATTAATGTTAGCGCAGCTCGCAATTAGAATGTAATCAAATAAAAATAAATAACATATTAAAATTAAAATCACCATAAAGAAAGTTGCGACAGATAACTTTTTTAATGAGAAAGCGTCGCGCCTTGAACTTGTTCGCGGACAGGTATGTTTTATAATCATGCGAACCGACGAAGCTATTACATCGCGCATCCGCCTACATCGTAATAATACATGACTTTCGGCGATGAGTTACGTCGCGGGCGAGTGGCTTCCCGAGGCGGGTGGCGTGCGGTAAATCCACGGGGCCCGCCACGGGGCCGAGATAAATCCGTCACAGGACCGTGACAGATTCACCTTTGTCAGGATGAGGAGTAAAAACGGTGAGGAACCGGCGCGAGAAGACGGCGACGATGAGCGGGAAGAACGGGGCGCGAAAATGTCTCGACATCTGCTACCTCTCCCTCGCCTGTTGGAAATTATTAATCCCGTCAAAAGTACTAAATCATATCTCTCAACGGAGGCTCCAAGGAGCATTCCAAAGGTGGCGCGAGAGAGGGACGGAAAGGGTAAAAGGAGCGCCGACAATGGGTGGGCAGCGACCTTGATTTAGGGTGGTAACCCTTCTTTCTTCGGAGAGAACTTGCGGACCCCGGTGATATTTATGGCTCCGGAAAGTATTTCGTTTAAGAGTATAGATGAGATTTTCCTAGGGATTCTCGTGGCACAATCTCGCGCTTCAGGATACCAGCAAATTTTTCATCGGACATGGGAACGTTAATATGCCGTTCGTTTATGTCTTAATTCCTCCCGTAACCGCCCGCAGGCAACCGCGGCGGTCCAAAATAGCGCTTAATAACCGTCGTTTATATCTTAATCTGGTTACCATATAATGGACGCCTGCAGGTAGCGCCTTGCTTTCATGATAAAGTGTCCCGAAAATGGAGACATGTGAGGGTAAGCATAAGCGAAAGGTGGGAACAATGTAACACCGGACAATACATTTATCAACTGTCATGTTATTACGATAAGAGACAGTGTCTGCGCCGCGTACTCTTTGCAGCAACGTGTTAAAAGAATGTGAGTTTTATCCCGTTAAATGAAGATATCGAAGCAAAAAGTTTGCGTAAACACTAAGATTAATATCGTAGAAGCAACGCTATATAGTTAATTTTCTTCATCTCTCTCTAGTTTTTATCAATAACAAATAGAAAATCAATGAAATCTCAACTAACTCAACAATTATTTATATTGAGATAAAGTCAAGCAAGATTTTCTCTCGACCTCAAAAGACAATATAATTATTATACCGTCATAGTCTTTTGCAAGAGCTAATAAAAATCCACGAAGAAGGAGGCAACTCCTATAATTTGCTCGCCACGCAAGATCGCGAGCTTGGTGCCCTTTGTTTTAAGATATCGCCCCCTTCATTCAGCGCGCGAATCCAGAGGAAGAGAGAACCGGCAATACGACGACGATGAACGGGGTGCGGGGCCCGAAGGGCACGCAGGCATTCCCCGACGACAGGGCGTTAAAGCCAGGTAGAAATGCAGGAGAGGAAAATATCACGCTTAATGAATCGCTCTCGTGCACTGACCCTCATCTCGTCCGGTAATGGAATTTCAAAACACGCGAAACGCGCTCTCCTCTCCGTCACACGTCCTCGTTTACCGTCGTCCCCTATCGCTGTCGTCAACCACCACTGTCACCTTTCGCCCGTAGCACGCCGTTAACGTGGCACTGCATTTTTTATTATCCTCTTCCAGATTACGATGATTGCGTAAATATCGCGTTTTACGCATGATCAGGGATCTCGAATTTCCCGTGCGCCTCATATACTTTGCGCGTGTATATTTTCTTCAATATCAGATGTGACAGTTGCAATATTTTTTTAAGGTTTACTTTTTCCATTAATATCTTGATGTTAATTAAAATGGCTTTATGTCTCGATACTAATATTTAGCATCCAGACTTTTTAGTAGCATTTTTACGGATAGTGCACTTAAGTAGTATTCAGAGCAAATCTGAATTATAGTTTTGCGCGTGATGTAAAATACAACATTTCTTGCAGATATTATGACTAGAAGTCATTAATGTACGATTAATTATTTATAACAACCACGTGTTCCACGATGTCCGACTATATATCATCCATCGCAAGCGATATTAATGCGTTAATAAACGTACATTATCTTACACATTGCGATGATAATCGCATCTTCTCAACTGGTCAAGGAGAATCGTTAAAAATTTCGCAACAATTTCGCAACAGTCTCACGATAATTCAGGCAGCATCCTCATCAAGTATGATCAAGGATACACGCCTGATGGAGCCTTCTCACCCGGTTTGGTACATACTAATCAGAGTCGCGCATAGGATAAACTTAATAGCAATTCTAATCGAAAAACGGAAACGGCCGTTTAACTCTTCACTGATCAAGCTCCTTGAGCGTGTATCTATCTTATCGTCGAACCGTTTCTTAATCGAAGCCGCATTATAGACTAATTACAGTTATCGGCTATGGCCACAATTATTATCACATATAAACCGAACACGTGTGATCTCTCGGCGATCTGTCGACGATGCGTGAGTACGGTAACGGTACACAACACCACAAACGCGATGTATTTTTTAAGCAGGTTCAGAGTGCGTGTCAAATTATGGCGTCTCTTTCGAGACGCTTCCTAGTCATCAGAAGCGGTGATAGTACAATGTTTATGACTTTTCCCGGGCCAGTAAGTAAATCGAGAGGATTCCGAGAATGTTCTGCAATCTGGGGACATTGCTACTTGCGATTTAACATTCTCCCCTGTGATCTTATAAGGAAACAGCATGCATCTTCTTGCCCACATGCGTTATTCTATTGCCAATGTGTGCACTTCGTATAATAATTTACAACTTTGTATTTTTTTTTTTTTTTGGAAATGACGCGTTTACCGAGAGATCTTATTGCAAGTAGCGGAGATGTTGATGATAAGTAAGATAGGTTATTCGTAAGATATTTTTCGTCTTAAACCATGTAAAGACAGAATTGATTTCATATTGTAAAAATGTTTGTAGATTAATATAGTGTTTCTTATAATAATCGCTTATAAAGAAAAGCGTCGGATACTTAAGTTCGAGTAGAACTAAATTTAATAGCTTTTGTTTTCATATTAGGCTCTGCTGTACAGGCAATCGGATTAGATTGTTGCAACATCATGACAAGCCATTTCAAAGAGTCAGACTATCTTTGTAAGCAAGTCACGCTTGACGTTAAAAAAGTCCATGGTTTTATAAATTCAGATCAATTCAGGGCCGATTCGTGTCTTGAATCTTTACAACTCAACGAGCAATATAATCATATGTTTTTGAAATATTCTTATTTCTTACAAAATTTTTATTCGTTACACTAAAAACATTATTATAAAAAAAAACTTTTTTAAAAAATTAGAAGTGGCCAACACAAATTTAAAAATCTATGATTATTTATAGAAATTAGTAATAATTTTTTTTAATTGTCTATAGGAACAGAGAAAGAGAGAGAGAGAGAGAGAGAGAGAGAAATCAATAGAAATATGTATTATTACAAGGGTAGACTGAAAAGTTTCCGACTAAAAATAAAATATTATTTTGAGCAAAAAATAAATTTATTTTTCAATATAGTCCTTCAACTCAATACATTTGGTCCAACGTATTTCTTTCATTCCCTCAGTATAACTTTTGTCTAAAATCTAAACCCAAAAAATAATCATTAACAGCACTTATCACTTCAAAATCCAAAAACTTTTTCCCAGATAGCCAATTTTTTAAATTTGGAAACAGGAAAAAATCCGAGTCAAATCTGGAGAGTACAGCGGATGTGGAATTAATTCATACTTCAGTTCGCAAGCAAACGCGGCGCTCAACGCGTAGTCAGCTTTCTCATTATTTAATTTCTCATGTAAAATGTTGTGTGCACCTGTTCGTATGAAATATCAGCAGCCTCCGCTATCTCTCCCAAAGTTAATCGACGATCATCTATTACGATTCAGTGAACATAATCGATCATCTGATCCGTTGCGGTTTTTGGTGGTCCAGAACATTCCTCGTTCTATTATCTATTCAGGAATCTCAGCATCTTCACTAAATCTAATTCAGGTTTGATTTTTATCGAAGTTTTCCCTTATAAATGAAGAAATTTTATCACGGCGCAATACTTCAATTTCTCCATTGTTGACAAACTTTCATTTTTAACAATTGTCAGAAGCAATTTCTAGAATGACATCAAACTTAACTCTTCGTGTTTCTATCACTACTAATGAACAAGTATTGAAATTTGCGTACTAGAGCGATTATTTTAGGAGAATTAAAATAAAAAAATATTATTAAATAAAATACAAAATTATATATGTAAGTAAAATATACAATTGCAATTTATGTATTATAATTTATATTTGTTTGGCACACTATCCTCATTTCAATATCATGAATAAAAAATTCCACCACGAGTGAAAACCCAATATGTGGACGATTTTCGTCAAGCGACACGCGTCGGTCTTAATAGTCGGGCCTTCGCAACCCGGTCACGTCTGCACTCGACGAAAATCCACGGTTTCATAACCATCATTCCCACTGACGGTCCGTTTATGATTGGTACGACTCCCAGGACGGCCGTTCGGATGCGAAAGCCGGGTGGGAAAACCGGAAGCACCCTCGCAATGTCCGCGCTTCGAAGGCGCGCCTGTCTGTTACGCGCCGCGCTTAATTCGGTCTCGCGCCACGAGATGTATTAATTAACGATGGGCCCCGACTTGCAACCCAATTTAGAAACAAGCGCCTTGTTTGCATACACTCTGGTCGGGGGATCGCGCGTCGGCACCCTCGGAATACGCGCAATCGACACGATATAAATAGCTCTCGAGCGTCGGCGGCAGCTCTCTCTCTCTCTCTCTCTCTCTCTCCCCCCCCCCTCTTTCGAGAGGGGGAGGAGGAGAGAGACGAGAAAAATATAGAGGCGTTTCGTGCGTTAAAGCCTCCGTAAGTGTTTAACGGAAGAATCCCGCTGTTAGTAGCCCGTCACTCTCTCTTTCTCTCTCTCTCTCACACACACACACACACACATTCTCTCCTTGACTTGTTCGAGCAGCCCCTGCACGGTCTGAAATGCCTTCCTTAAATGCCGCGTCCGCACTTTCGGGCAACTTCGCAAACACAACGTCAGGTTTTCAGCACCCGTCGGTCGAATCTCCAAGTTCCGTGTAATGAACCTTGGAACTCAAGAGAGTTCAAGAGATGAATGAACTCTTAAAATAGATCCTTGAAGCGACGTAAGATTGAAAATTCTCCGATAGAGTTATATTAAATAAATTGTAAAATTTTAAATTGAGAAGAAAAAAAAAACAAACTGTTTCTATATAAATTCTAAAATATAAAAATTCTATATAAAAATAAATTGATAGTATGGATATAACAAATATAGAAATAGATTAATAGTGTAAATATAATTTACAAATTATGTAATAAATAACTGTATTTGATATTGTATAGTCACATACTCGTATGTGACTATATATATAAAAAACTTTAAAAAATTTAATTAAGTATTTCGCTGAAATGTGTGTATTAAAATAGAAAAATATTAAATATTAAATATTAATTCCGGAAAATTCTGACATTTGTTCAAACAATTAAGTAATAAGTCTTTTTCGATACTATAAAACAGATACTTGCAATTACATACATATAACGGTGTCTCAGAATTAAACTTTAGATAGTTATAAAAGATACCAAAACAAGCCAATTTTGCTAATAAACTCCACAAATGAGCCACTAGAGAATCAAAAACTAACAAAAATAAAAATTAAAAAAAAAAATTATTTTTCCGAAATTTTATTAAGGATGTTCTGGATATACAACAGTAGCAAAAAATTGTCAAAATTGAAAAGAAAACATGTTTATTACGTTTATACTGTTTGAAAAATTAAAAAAAAAAATTCGGGTTATGAAAAAAATTAAAGTATCACAAAATAATATGGATTTTGACGTTTAAAAGAAAATAATTGTAATTAATATTCTTCCTAATTTATAGCAAAAACTTTTGATCGTGAATACTCTCTGAAATCAACTACAAGAAACAATGAAAAACGAGTAATTTGCAGAAAGCGAAAAAGAGACAGATAATATTTTTCTACAATTTTTAGTAAATAACTTTTAAACAAATTAGTGGATCTAAATCAAGTTTTGCATAAATATTTATTAGAATTTCCTTAATATATGTGAAAATTTTTATTTTATTGGTAATATTTTTTTCTTTGTCAAATTTGTCAATAAGTTCTACAATAGGCGATTTTCCATAAGAATCAATAGTAACTTTAAATTTAAATAATTTCCAAACCATTAAGAGAATTGTGCATAGTTTTTGCACAAATATTCAAAAGAAATAGTAGAACAATCTATGAAATTTTAATACTTTTGTTAGTATTTCGATATATGTCACATACATCCTTAATATATAAATTGAAATGTTTTTATCATAAAATTTTTATATAAAACGATTTGATATCTTAAAAAATTTTCGAGATATATCGAGAAAAGCAAAAAACTCTACATATGAGATGTTACCCCTTAAAATAATTTTTGAGCTGCAACTAAAAATTCTTAAATTTATATATTTACCCCCTCCCCTCCGCCCCTACATGTATATAAAGTTTCATCAGTCAGAATTTTCGAGTTTGTTGGATTTCCTTGTTAGTTTTCCTTTGAGTCTTTAATACTAAAAATGGCTCATATGCGCATAGGGGTTTATTGGCAAAATTGGCTTGCTTCGGTATTTATCGGCCTTTATAAACACATGAAATTTGTCAATGTACTTCTGGAACGCCCTGTATATACTGTACGAGATTAAATCATCCTGCATGTTGGAGAATACTTGATTATGTGTGGCATAAAATGCCGTGCAAATCCTCAGATAAGAAGAAGTGAGCTAGTACCTTATACGATGCGATGTGATAAAGAGTTTGCTCATGACACGCGCGAATGTACTTTCTATCGGTTGCTGCCATCATTCTCTCAGCCCGTTTAATAAGCTCGATCACGATCTTATAATAGATCCCGCATGAAAATAATTTCATTTCATCGTATTTCAGCGAGACACTTCGCGCCAACTGCAAGCTGTGTACAGTTGTTAGCGGACACTCGAGATTTTTTGCAAGGCGAGTCGGATTCGTATAATTATTGATCAACCGGCCGTATTAAATCGCCAGAGGCTCGTGCTTTATAAAATCGTCGCACGATTTAAAATGCGCGTTTATTTGCGCGCGGACGAGCCCGGTAGTCCGTACTTAGCATTCTATGCTTACAGTTAGCGATGCAATTAGTGCCTGTATTTTATGCATTCAACTAGAGCTCGTAGTCGCCGGGAGACATCTCAGAATTTCTCCGACGTAGCGATGGAATTATAATCGCCGACCGACCGGTATATTAATTGCCTCCCCAGCGGTATTTCTTAAAAGCCTCTCTCCGAGCCCCGACCTCTTTAGCTGTACCCACGTTGCAATTAAATTTCAATATATGTAATTATATCCAATACATAGCATTGAGATCCACCGTTTACCGAAAATGTTACATAATTACAGAGAATGAATGATCCCTCTTCGCGCTTTCACTGTTCACTTATATGACATCTTTACGCAGTGTCATGTCAAATTATATAAAAATCAATACAGGTTATATATTAGGTTGTAAGTGACAGATAAAAAGATAAAAAGAAAACGAGAGAGGCAGAAAAGTATCATAAGATTATACCAGATATACTTAAATATAGTCACTCAAAAATTCCTCCATATGATATTAATCATCACTGCAAAAAATTCAATTTGAAAATGTATTAATAATATCGCAAATATTGCAGGGAATTTACTTTCAGAATGATTTATTACGTTCACTAAACTTTATTGCATTTTCTCAAATAAACTCGAGTTAAGAGAATTACATGATAAAAGAAGGAATAAATTGCCATAACAGATTTACATCGAAAGACGCGCCAAATAACTATCATTGCAACTCATTAATCATTCGTAGACCTGCTGGATACGTGCATGTTGATATCGCGTAATCAAACGCCATTGATTGCACGTTAAAACTATGTACGATTCTGTCTGAATTGATAAATTTTATGACGAATAATCAGCGGTAACGCTCCTTGAAAAGTCATTTTCGACTTTAATCGCATAAATATTATTCCGATAATCATTATTCCGAGAGAGGGAGATAAGAAAGATATTCGATAGAATTATGAAGTCAACGTCTCCTAAGTATAGACATCAATGTAGCAACGGTTGCATTCTGTCAGGCGTCTGTTTCATCTTGCAGAGTAGTAATGTATTGTTCACGATTTACAAATCCATATTTATAAAATTAAAAAAAAAAACAAAATCATTTGCAACACAATTTGCAAGTAGCACTCAAATTCCATTAATAGAATATGTGATAATTTAAATAATTTAAATAACTTCAAGATAGGTTTTGATCAATTTTCTTTATTCCGTCAATTTTCCTCAAAGTTTTATCGTTGTTTCATGATATAATTTTATTTCTGTAATTTAGAGATAGTTATATTTAAAGATTGCAGAAATCTAATTACAATCAGTTGAGGTTCGCACTTGAACTTCCACGTACAGGTTTTGATCCCTTACCCTTATTAAATCGCTAGCCCCCCCCCTCCTCTTCCCCCTTCCCCCATTCAAGCTTGTACTTAGTTTCCCAAATAGAATTTTCACCAAAAAGCCTGAAGGAAGTCAGAAGCGGCGGTTCGGTTAAAGCGCTTTAAATCTTATCGCGTGGATGCTCTTCGATGGCGACACGAGGCCCAAACTGTAGGGGATTCGGTTAAGCAATTAAATTTCGGTGCCCCGTTCGCCGGAGGTAAAAGTTTTTCCTCGGGGAACGATGCGGATCCAAGAAATCGCGGGCGGATTCGCTCCGCAGACAGGATACGCGGGGGACAAGTTGCGGCGTTATCTAAAATTTAGGGCGCGACCAGGGCGGAAATTGAGCCAAGGCCGTCGTGGCTGAGCTTTATACGCGCGCAGGATATATGCCGTAAATTCAAGAGCTTTCTCATTCGAATCACGGTAAGCTCTTTCGTTCTCTCTCTCTCCCTCCCTCTCTCTCTCTCTCTCTCTCTCTCTCTCTTCTCTCTTACTCGCTGTGAAAATCGAGCGAAAGCTGCTCGATATCTCGTTAAAACTCGATTTATTTTCGGTATTGATAAAAAATATAAATAAAATATAAAACGATATCGTCGCGCTTTTTATTGCATCCATTACGCTTTTCACACATATAAATCATATAAAAATCTGATTTACTGATTTTACATTATCCAATTATTTTCTACATCGTGCGATATTGTATTTTTACATAAATCTTTGATATTTATAAACTGATATTGCTGCATACAATAGAATCATCTAAAATTCCGTGCACATTTCAAAATCTTGCTACATGGTGACCAATTTTTTTTTCTGTTTTCTTCTTTTTATGAAGAATCATCTCCTTTTGCCAATGCATTACGATTATCATCTTAAACACATTGCATATTCATTGGAAGCGGTTAGCCACCGAATGCAAGCGCGACTAAACATAAACGTTTCGCGGCAAGTGGCTGCTTGCTATCGCGAATCAGGGGCGGGGGGAGGAACAATCTCGTGAAAGTAGCGCGTAAAGCGCAGAACCGATGTGTGCGTCGTCTCTGCGAACGATCTGTCTCGCCGCAACTATATGGGGAGAGAGAGAGAGAGAGGAGAGGAGAGGAGAGGAGAGAGAGAGAGAGAGAAGGAGAGAAACGATGTGGTTCGGTTTACAGCTTGAGGGCCCGGTCGCGAGAGCCGTAATATAGGGGCTCGAGCATTTAGCTTATCGCGGCCGACTATCTACCGGTGGCATAACGCCCACGTTGGGGCGCTTTTCCATCCCCGCGGGCGAGCGTAACGCGCCTGTGGAGACGTGGGGTTGGTGGGGCGAGGGCGAGGGGAGGGAGAGGGACAAGCCCTTAAATCAGACCGCGGCGCGTTCTGCCTCTGGCGTTACATACAGAAATTTTCAGTCCGAAACGTTATCGCGACTGTCAACTGCCGCAAGCGAGACCCTGACCATAGATAAGGGCCCGACGACGAATTAGGCAGCTTACGCGGCTAGTCGTCGGATCGTATCGGAGAGTCGACGCGCGGATATCGGTAAGCCACCGTACGTTACTAATGTCTTCACTCGCTAGTCAGGGATTCCGGGATTCCTCGATTTAGCATAAATCGTTAAAAGTCATACTTCGTCTTCTGAAGGAAGCGCGATTACACGATCGCTTATCGTTGCTCGCCGAGAAATGGATCTTTACTTTAATAGGGAGTTTTCTCATGGAAATGGAATTAATGGCGGGTTACGCTTCATTAAGTAAATATTATAGAATAAAGTGTTTGACAGATGTTTCAATTTTATGACCGCATAAATGTGTCGCGGGAGTTCGCGGCCTCATTGTTATCGCTAATATCTTTATTCAAGTATGACGAGTCTTGCGCGCTCGTCCATGTTTGCGAAAGCCAGATGCGAGATGGAATCTGTAGCCCGGAGCTATATTATATTGTACGTCATGTGTTGTCTTTTCTGCACAGAGCGCGATCACACAGTCTCCTTGTCGCTCGAGGACAGCATTTTATAATAAAATTTTCTCTTACTATACAAAAAGTTGTAAATTATAATAAATATTAAGGTTTATAAGCACTTTTACAGATATGTACAGAGTGCCTTTTAACGTTTTGCAGATTTTCCCTTAACTGCAGTCCTTTAATTTAGCGTAACATTTTTTACGAGCTGAAAATTATTCGCTAAATGAGCAAAGACCTTAATGTGTTAGCACATAATAAATTGCACTGACACGTTTCTTTCCATTCTCGACATTGTTAATGCTCGAATCTCCTAAACAAGCACGCGCCTGTTTGACGTGCAAACAGTAATTATGGCCGAATTTCTCGGGACGTAAGTTAAACGAGGTACAGGATTGAATGAGGGAGAAAGCGGAGAAAAGAGAGCTGAAGAGCCGAAGAGCGCTGACGTGGCTCTTATATTCATCTAATAAGAGTCGGACTGATCAGTCTTTTCCTACGCCACGTTCATTTCCCGCCTACGAGCTGTTCTCGTTTAATTGGAACATCGCGTGATACCGATGATAGTGCATTATCGATTTGTCAGGGCAGGAAGGGCTTTTTATGATCACTCGCATCGGAACACACATCCGAGATCAATTTGGCTCTCCTCTCTATTTGACTAAAGCAGGGAAAAAAACGTCGGCGTAAAACTTTACAAATGTCGATGGCGTTAAACAATGATTTCTTCCGCGCCACCCTTTACTCCTACGACAACGTTCGTTCATTTCGATCGTATTCTCTCGGTCCTTTCCTCGCCTCCCTTCTGGGCATTGAAAGGCAGCTGCTTACGGCACGCGTAAAATACGAGCCGCACGTTCCAATCGATCGATCGAAGGAGTGAGAGAAACGGAAAGAGACGCTGCGTCGTTATTTACGCCGGATTGAATACGCGACATCGATGGAAGTAGCGGAATGCATTAACGGATGAAAGGGATCGTTGAAAGTGAGGTACTTCATTCGGTAATGTTGTTAGCGATAGCGTTATAAACATGGATTAAAAGGGGGGACTAGTAAATAAATTTAATGATGCTATTTTATGTGAATAAGATTGTAAATATGTCATATTATCAGAAAATTATTAAGATATTTAATCAAGCGGCGTAAAAGCAAATTTATATGAATATAATAAACATAATATTGTATTAAGTGTTAATATTCTCAATAAATATAAAATATACAATTTATGACAGGATACTACAATTATTTTAATAGTAATATATCACTCAATTCTTTATCATTTCTGGAATTCCTACATATCGTTCTAATAAATATCAAATGTTTACACAATTTCGTCTAATAGATATCTAAAATTGATTTCCAGAAAGTATTGATATAAATATAATATTCTAATATTTTTATAATTTCTTGTTCATTTTAGAATTCTTAAAAAAAAATTATTTTCTCTACCCCGCTTTCATGATTTTAATAAGAATATAATAATCTTAAAAATACTAAAATAATCTTTAAAAAATAACATAAATAAATAAATCTATAATCTCAGTAAATATAAGAAGATGAATATCTAAGAAAGAAAAGAGGGATATGTAACATCAGAAATCGAATATACGACGCATTTCGATAAACGCATCGATAGAAGAAGTGGCAGTAAAGCCAGATTTAATAGAGAATTCTCATAAGCGAGTCTATGCTATCGATGCGACATGTAAACCTTGGGACCTGACGTCGGCATATTGCATTATCGCCCGACTTATGGGTTTCCATATTCAATATGATAGTAAGCTGGGGAGAGCCGAACGATCTCGGAAGGTGGAACGTATTTCAAAACTAGACAGTTTCTTACCGGGAAAAAAAGGACCGAGCGATGGGCTGCGAGAAGTATAGTATATATTACATATAGAGCGCCATGTGACCCATACGTCAGTTCACGAAGGGGAACTTTTAAAGTGAGAGTTTATACCGCCATCGACGCGCAGAGCGCTTTCTATTTTGCAACGTCAAACGGACTGCGCGCGATTTATGAAATAATAATATTATAACCGTCAATTATAAATAAGTACTTTCAAATTTATTTAAGATGTTAACGTAAAATTTTATTTTATTGATATAATTTTTATATACTTATAATAAAAAATTCTCTTACAATAGTTTAAACTCAGTTCTCTTATAATCGACAAAACTAAGCAAAGTCTAAATAAATAAAAAGGTATACTACATTTTAGTTAAGAATATTACATTAGAGAATGTTATATACATTATTATGTTGTTTTATTCAATATTAGATATCTTGAAGATTATATATTAAAAAAAAATCAGTTTTTAAAATAAAATATATTTGGAATTAATTGCAAGTGTAATATATTGTCTGTATTTCTATAAAATGTATAAGCTAATTTTTTAATTAAAGAATACGAAATCATTTCTGAGAGAGATAAAATAAATAACAAAGTTTATATAAATTCGTTAAAAAACCATACCTCTCTGCATGGACGTACGCGATTTTAAAGCATGGTGTATAATAAACAATGTTGCGACGGAAAAAAATAAAACAGATTAGATGAACGGGCCGATATAAGTGAGATGATATATTATGAAGTCAGGAAAAGAAAAATGAAGTAAATCCCGTAAGACCTGAAAAAATAGACTAGCGCTCGATTCGCGCTTAGTCGACGCCTGCAACAAGCCGCTTCGATGATTTCTTGTACGCGGTTTGCCTGTGCACAGGGGCACAGATTCGTATATATAGGGTGTTCTAGCAAAACTGTATGAAAAAAAATATCATGTTATTTCCAATGTAAAAAATTCGCAATAATCTTTTCTTCATCAAAATTTAGCATCCTGTCACGCTCTTACCTATATTCACAAACTACTTAGAATTTTATATATTTTATAAATTTCTTTTTTGAATGTAAAATCTCTCTCTCTCTCTCTCTCTCTCTATTTTTAACTATTCCA
Source organism: Cataglyphis hispanica (assembly GCF_021464435.1). NCBI lineage: Eukaryota > Metazoa > Arthropoda > Insecta > Hymenoptera > Formicidae > Cataglyphis > Cataglyphis hispanica. The sequence continues at coordinate 9,096,048 of NC_065954.1, read as the reverse complement.
TTGTATATAAAAAAATTAATTATAAAAATAAAAAGAATCTATGTTATTCTACACTTTTATTATTGCGTTTTGATTATAGAACGCTCTGTTTACGACATAATATGATATATATTTATTATAACCAAGAGAAAAATATCGTCTATTAACTAATCCACCTAAAAGGTTTCGCCGCTCATAATCGGACGCTTATTGTAACCTACGCGTTTACGAATGATACACCACCGTATGCCGGAACAAATAAATAATGCTGGTGACGGGAAGAAACAGATGCGAGTGAGGGAGGAAACACAGCCGGAGGGTGTTTGCGTCGAATTGCTTTACGTTTGCACCCTTAGCATAGTGCACGTTATCTTCAAAATTTCCGTATTTCTTTAAATCACATATCACACGTATGATAATAATAACTTAATTCTTATTCTGCATAATCGCTTTGTTAGAATATTGGTATCTTTTTTTCATCGCTTTTCTCTCTTATATTTTTGTACGTAAATATATTTAATATAACAAATTTTCATTCACTCAACATAACTTTTTCTCCGTATTGGGATTTCTATTTCTGTTAGTGTATATAAACAAACGTAATATATATATATATATATATATATATATATATATATATATATGTAAAGTATAAAAGTATATAAAAATAAATAATTTTTAAACACATAATGTACTTGGCTCGCCGATTATTTATAATATAAAAGTAAAATTATTAAATAGAAGATTTTTAAAAAAAATTCCCTAAATAAATTCCCCCAATAAAATTCTAGGAAAATTCTCTGATTTTTCCAGGTACAAAAAAATCCCTTTTCACATTTTTGCAAGTACAGAAAAAAATCCCTGAGAATTCTTTTCCACGTTTTTCCAGGTACAAAAAAAATTCCTGAGAATTCCATTTCCCATGTTTTTCCAGATGGTAGACACTCTGCATTATTAGATCTTTTCTAAATTCTACTGATTTTTTATTTATACAATTTTTTATTCTTTTTTTTTCAGAGCTATTCTTTCGACGTTCGATCTGATTAGATGAACATACTAGCGTTGCCGGAATTGTATAAGAAATAGCTGAAAGAATGTCATCGACGGTGCACGGTGGGAGAAGAGGGAACGAAAAGATGGGGCATCGTGGGGGTTCCCACGAGCGCGTTATGGTCAACGCGCTTGCTATAATAAAACTATTCCTGTCGTAGCTTGCGCGTGGGGGTTAGCGGGGAGGGTCGAATCCCGTAGGATATAAATGCCGCTCGGGGTGTTTTCCTTCCTTGGACCATGGCCGGTCACCTTCCACGGGTAGATTCAATCACGACCCCTTCGACCATACCGACGAAACTCGCGTCTCGAATACCAAGCGGATCTCTCTCTCTCTCTCTCTCTCTCTCTCTCTCTCTCTCTCTCTCTCTCCTCGCTTTCTCTTCCCGGCATTAGAGCGCCCCGTCTTTTTTGATCGTGACGAGAATCGCGTTCCCGTCGCCGGGAATTCACCTTGCTCGTTCACTGTGCGTCTCAACGACGAATGAATTTCTTCGCTCGTTTTTGTTGGACCCAGAGCTAAACGTCCAAGAGATACTCGCGCATACTGGAGAACCTTCCTTCATCGAATACAATGGCTAGGTAAAATTTTGTACGTAAATTCAGAGATATCGCGATCAAAGAAATAATTAATGTAAATTAAATCAAATTAATTTAATTCGATAATATCTTATATTGATCCTTTTAAAGCGTTTGCACAAACAATTATAGTAGAATCTAAAAATTAATATCTAAATTTAAATATCTCGCGAGAGAGAATTTAAAAAAAGCACGATATCTGATTGTTGCTGTAGCTTTTGCTACTTCTTACTATCGCAAAGTGTTATCCACGCGGGAGACAGTTAACATAAATTGTACTGAAAAATCTACGTATTATTAAAGTCCACGCGCACAGAAGAAGCCCGTCTCGAAAAGCGATGTTTCTATTTATCTAGGGGAACAAAACCACTCGTTTGCACGCACACGTGTTCGCACACAAAGGCATGAACGCACGAGCAATGCCGATCGATTTCGCAACGCTGTCTCTCTCTCTTTCTCTCTCTGCTTATCTCCTCTTTTCTCGTCTTCGTTCCTTTCGTATCGGTCCTGCGGCTTTTTCGCTACGACTTAACGGAGTCGTAGATCCAATATAAGACGTTTACCCTGCGAAGTTTCGGCCCGCGGCCGCTCAAGTTTCGATGGAGGCCTATCGTCTGAATACCAAGTACTTGACTCGCGCCTCAAGGGAATCGAAAGACAAGGGGATTCGGCGAGATCAGCGCGTCCCTAGGGACGCCCGTTAGAAAAGAAAGTGATCGCACGTGTCGGCATACAATTTCGACAGCATCGGGAATTTTTATCGATAGCGAATTCTTTCGCGTGGTACACACGTCGTTTTGGAATGATAATGTATTTACGAATCCATGTATCTCGAATGGCGCACTCCGCATGTTCATGAAATATGACGACCAAGTTTTCAGAATGTATTGAATTATTCACAACAAGTTTGTGGACAAAATCTTGTATGTATATTTAAAACTCCTTTATTAAATAAAAAAAAGTTTATGCATTTTTAAAATCATTTACATCTTTTATATTCGTATTCATAAGTGCATATATATATTTTAATAATTATAAACATATAGTATATAAGTATATTAATTAATAAAATAGATATAATTATTATAATCTATTTTAATGAATATAATATATAATATTATATTCATAAGCATCTATTTTTTAAAATTTCAATAACGATTAATTATGAAATCTTAAAATAAAATGTTATTCGAGAAGAATCACTGTTTATTTTGTCATTAAAAATAACGAAGTAAAGAGTTACTTGACTCTAAATCCCGCAAAGGTAATCGAGAGGATGAGATGCAAAGAGGCATAAATAAATAGCTCGTTTTGACTTCATCCAAGGTTAAATTAAGATGGATTATCGAAATAATGGCAACGAGACCAGGACCTAAACGAGAGAAGCGGCAACGTGCACGGTAACGAAGAGCCTGTGTGCAAACGAGTTAATACGTATTATTCCCAACTGTGACACAGAACGCAAAATCTACGACGCGCGCGAACGAGACATTAGTTTGCCGTGCAGAGGATTACCGGTAGCTATAGCTCGTCCTTAATCCTGATTTAGGGATTTCTAAGCGAGCGCACCTCCTTTGCGTCCTCGGCAAGAAGACGGTAAATGTATCGGCGAGATAAGAAATGATCTAAATTATCGTCCAGAATGTACTATATCGTTTTACATTTTTTTATTCGATTTGCGAGATAATGAAAGAAACTCATAAGCAAATATGTGTTTATTACATATACACGATTAACTTCTACGCACACATACGCACACACTGTAATTATAGAAATATATATATACAGGGTGTCCGATAATAATCGCCCCACCGGAAATGTGCAGGTAGAGTGAATTAAACTGAGTAGAAAAGTCCTGTACCATTTTGCGATTTTCGCAATAATTATTGAGAAATTAATTAAAAAAGATCGGCCAATGCCCGCGATATAAACCTCCTCTCGCCCCTCCCACACGGCGCGCCTAGTAACCGCGATGCCGCGAGGGCCGTCCTTTCTCGCAACGCGCTAAATATTCGCGTGCATTGGCCGATCTTTTTTAATTAATTTCTCAATAATTATTGCGAAAATCGCAAAATGGTACAGGACTTTTCTACTCAGTTTAATTCACTCTACCTGCACATTTCCGGTGGGGCGATTATTATCGGACACCCTGTATACGTTTTCTACGTAAATGTACGTATTTATAGATGCGCGTGTGTATAAGAGACTGTGCATCGCGTCGATTTTCCTTAGATAGTCGAATACACGGATTCGCTTATCTGCAAACATATCTGGATTTCTAGTAGTGATTACATGAAATTTATAAATGCAGGATTTTTTAAACGGCCTACGTGAATATATGCGTACAAATGTTTTCTGTATATCGTCGCATAAACATGAACCTAGAGAAGGGGGAAAGGGGGATTTATATATCTATTTATATATCTATTTATATAGAGTGTTTCAGATCAGGACAATGAAAAAATTCAATGAAACTGTAAAATCTTATAGAATAGAAAATTGAATTTAAAACAAAAAATTTCCTATAAGCATAGGTCCGGAAACGCATCGTTAAAATGTTATAGTTAATAAACTTTCTGTAAGTAATTAGTTATGATCAAAATTCAATAAGAATGTTTTTTATGTTTGCATTTGCATTATGAATGTAGTGTTTACACAAAGACCATTAAAAGAGGTTTTTTTTTAAATTTCTCCGTGTTTTTTTGTTTTGTTTTGAGCTCATTTTCTTTTAAACGCCTTATCAAAATTAAATAAAATTTATATAATTTAATTTGTTATAATTACCCATCAGATTTATTTCGTTACTTTATTCAAATAAATGAAGGGTTTTGAAGTAATTTTTAAAAATCATCAAAAAACGTGATTTTTCGACATTTATTAGCTATAACTTTTTAACAAAATGTTTCCGGACCTATGTTTTTTTAGAAACTTTTGTTTTAAATTCAATTTCCTATAAGATCGTGAAGTTTCATTAAGTTGGAACAGCCTGTGCATATCTACGTATAAGATAAACGTACTTTTTCAATGTAAACCGATTGATAATTAGCGGCAATCTATATGGACTACACGAATTTTCTCGGATTAGACTCCGACTGGCAACCGTGATGTTCTACAGAAGCCAATTAAAGCGGATCGAGTACCGCATGTTACCTTTGACGAGGGCACAGTAATCGGAACCGACGGCGACGCCGGAGACGAGAAGTACAAAGCGTGAGGAGAGTACGGGACCGACGTCATCTTACGGGATTTCCAGGCCGTGTTAGTATCAGGTGCTTTAGAACTCCCCACGATTTACGATCGTCGTCGCATGAGCGTGCCTTGCAATAATGCCATGCGAAATTCGCGTATATTGCGCTTAAGGTCGTTCGACATATAAACGCGTCAACAGACAAAAAATATTGTTCGGCAGTAAACAAAATTAGCGTTTCTCACATGAGCATAGTCGCTATAGAACTAAGCAAAATATCACAGTGTTTGATCAATTTTCGATGTAACAAATTTTATCAATCAAGTAAATAGAAGTTTTTAATTTTGTGCCTAATTATTAAATTTTTAATTTACTTTTAATATACAATACTAGCTATTGCCCGCGGTTTTGCCCGCGTGAATTTTGAGATTTGGTACACTTGTGTGGTAGAAACATGAGTTTTCTGTATTAACAAACTAGATAGTTTTCTAACATCTTCGATTTTTGATATAAGTATCCTTATAAAAAAAAATTAATCCCCATTTTCACCCCTCTTAATTGGATTTTCGCAAAATAGTGAAACATGTGTTTATTTATTCTTAAAGAAGATTCTAAATACTAATTTTCATGTCTGTAGTAACATCTTTGCTTTTTGAGATATAGGTTTCCTTATAAAACAATTCAACCCCCATTTTCAGATAGAATTTTCAAAAATCCTTTCTTAATATGTGCCTACATCATAAAAACAATATACCTTCCAAATTTCACATTCCTAGATTGAACGCTTTGAGCTGAGTGTTGATGAGTCAATCAGTGAGGACTTCTTTCTTTTATATATGTATATAGATTTATTTTAAAGAACTCTATTAAAAAAACCCTGGTGAGTAAGATATAATATATAAATCAATTATTGGGCTGAATAAATAATCGGATAACAGGATATCTATTCAAATCTTAAAAAAGAAATTCTTGATGCAAGTATTTTTGTGGCAAAATTCCAGGTAAAGAAAATATTTTAAACAACTTTTGGTGTAATTTCAAAAAATATTTACACGCGTTTTCTAATGCTTTTCATTCTCGAAGGAAAAACAGAGAGCCTCTTAAGTTTCAAGTGCTACATTTGTAAATGTATTTAAAAAAATTGAATAAGATAAGCATTTTTCACTTGCATATAAAATTTTAATTTTTTTATCACTATAAATTACAATACAAATTTTACACTGCATATTCAATATTTTATTAAGACATTAAATATATAAACAAACACATAAATATATATTTATAATATACATATTTTAAAAACATAAATTACTTGATTCGTCGATTATTTATAATATAAGCAACATTATTAAATAAAAAATTTTTTTAAACAAATTTCCTGAAGCCCAATAAAATTTCATGAGAATTACTCGATTTTTCCAACAACAAAAAAAATCCTTGAAAATTTTCCGTGTTTTTGTTTGTTCAGATAGTAGGCACTCTGTGTTGTTAAATCTTTTCTAAATTTTACTAATTTTTTTATTTTTACAACTTTCCATTCTTTTATTTTCAAAAAACTTCTTTTAACGTTCGATCATTCTGACCAGATAAATATATATATATGTATATATATATTATTTTTTTTAATTCTCTGAGTTCTATAAGACTTCCCTGATTTTTCCGAGTACAAAAGAATCCCTAAGAATTTCAGATTTTTCCAGTTCTCATAATAGACACCCTGTATAATTAATTTCGGATATCAAATAATTGACTATTTCTGCTGTGAATTATTCGGAATAAAGAAAAATAATCATGTATTAGAATTAAATTTCGAATTGCAGGCTTCAAATCCACTGTAAAGATAAAGATAGAAAATTGCCATTTCATCTAATGTTGATAGAAACAAAAAACAAAAAAAAAAACTAAGACATATCGCGCTCTTTGCATGAGTTACGCCATTGAACGGAAGATTTACCTCACGTTCGCAAATCCGATGCGGGAGTGTTGCACGTTCGTCATCCGCCATCGCAGCTGTTCGCCGATAGTGTAGTAAGGTCCTTGCGAGAAGCGACGCATCTTCTCCACGCACAACTGGGTCTTCCTTCCAATACCTCGAGCCAAGTTTAAGCGAGACGAACGCGAACGACGCGAGGGTGACGCGCGCCATGATACAAGGGTTGCAACCCCCGCGGTGGCATCCACCCGCCGATTGCCGGTGCGTCACGGCATCACTTCCATGCTAAACCGATATTATTATTGTCGTCTAGCTCTTTGCAGATGGTCGATGGTCCACTTGACGGCCATCGAGATCCAATTCCCCCGTTATAGCCACGTATTAGAGAGAATCGCTATGACGTATGAGAATTTGTAGGCGCGTGAATAGTAGATGCGTAGATTTATGGACATGTGCGGATTGCAGACGCATAAATTTGTCACCGCCGTCTACTATAGACCGCGTGAATTTATCGGATTCATGATTGCGCAAAAGGACAGATTCATAAATATATACTCAGATTTACCATGTAAACTACAATGATTGCGGACGTACATATGTACTCGTAGACGTTCGTCTTCGAATTTATGGATAAGCGTGTATAAATTCGTGTTTCTTAAATCGACAAGATTTAGAATCTCGTGCAAATCTACAGACGATATACTGATGAGAGGTACACGTAAATAATATGCACTTTCGAGCGCGGCTGACGCGAGATTCGTCGGCGCTTCTGGCATGTATTTTTGTTTCTTTTCTTTTTTTTTTTGTTTTGTTTCCGAAACACGGTCGCGAGGCGAACGGGTAAGCGTCGGACGAAACACTAGCGTCGGCGATATCGGGGGTGCAGTCGTAAGGGCGCGCCCCTCGTTACGAGCCCCCCCCGTAAGCTAGCGCTCGCTCGCGCGCGTATATTATACATACGAATGTGTATGTGTATGTACTCGTGCGTGTATGTGTACCGTGTCCGCGAAGGACTCCCCCGACCTGCCGTTGCCTGTGTTACGGCCGCAGCTCGTCCTCCCCTTGCCGCGGCTATGACTAATAAGAACTAGAAGACCGTGTCACACGACGAGTGCATCGCACGTTAAACGATGCGAGGGTGGCGCATCATTGTGTACGATGTCTCGTAGGGATGGCTCCAAGACACCAGAAGGGTATTTCCTTTCTTTACAAATTAGTTATAAATAATTAGATACCTTTTTAAAACTAGATTTTCGGTTGTTATGTACGTGATGGATTCTCTTTCTTTTTACGATAATTTAATTCGATATAATTAAATTATGTAACCGATTTTGAATTGTGATAAATAAATTGGAAATAATAAATAAATAGAGTAATTATATTTTTGTTATTATTAATTTTTGTGCCTGATTATTTATACCGGTCATGACATATCGCGCTCTGACAATGTGTGAAAAGTATCGATACTATTTTTTTTTCTTTGGTATAGCCATCCCTGCATGCTATCATCAACGGTGCGATCGATTATTTAGGCGCCCAATGTCGCGACGGTCATTGAGACAAATTATAGATTAGTGAGTAATTTCCTATACTCTGACGCTTTTTATAAGAATTTATTTCCTTTCATGTAATCACGTTGTTTTTTTTTTTTAATTTTTCTTTACATCTTTACTACTTCCCATCCCCGGATATATTAAAGATTTATTTTTTATATAATAATAGAAAAAAATGTTAACGAATAATTTATTCAACAAATTGTATGCGATAATATGGTAAAATGAAACTGTCACAGTATCGCACATCAGTTTCATAAAATATCAAATTTATATTCATCAAATTTATTTTAGTGTGCATTTTCTTCATCAATATATAGTATATCATCAATATAAAATTTTGAAATATTATTTAATAAAACATAAAATTCGATAAATAGAACTTTCGATAGTTATTAAAACTTATATTTACTTAGATTCATTTATATAAAAATATAGAAATGTAAAGGCGTAATAAGATTCGAAAAAACATAACGTGTTTTTGCAGAATAATTCAATATTAACAAATACCGATTAATTCAATTCTATAAAACCTAAAAATATCAAAAATATAATAAAATTTTTATACATCATATTAGTATGCTTTCTCTTTATCAATATAAAATTTTGAGATATTATCTAATGTGAAGCATAAAATTCGATAAATAAAACTTTCGATAGTTATTGAAACTTATATGTACTTAGATTCATTTATATAAAAATATAGAAATGTAAAGGCGTAATAAGATTCGAAAAACAAAACGTGTTTTTGCAGAATAATTCAATATTAACAATACCGATTAATTCAATTCTATAAAATCTAAAAATATCAAAAATATAATAAAATATTTGTACATCATATTAGTATGCTTTCTCTTTATCAATATAAAATTTTGAGATATTATCTAATGTGAAGCATAAAATTCAATAAATAGAACTTTCGACAGTTATTAAAACTTATATTTACTTAGATTCATTCATATAAAAATATAGAAATGTAAAGGCGTAATAAGATTCGAAAAACAAAACGTGTTTTTGCAGAATAATTCAATATTAACAATACCGATTAATTCAATTCTATAAAATCTAAAAATATCAAAAATATAATAAAATATTTGTACATCATATTAGTATGCTTTCTCTTTATCAATATAAAATTTTGAGATATTATCTAATGTGAAGCATAAAATTCGATAAATAAAACTTTCGATAGTTATTGAAACTTATATTTACTTAGATTCATTTATATAAAAATATAGAAATGTAAAGGCGTAATAAGATTCGAAAAACATAACGTGTTTTGCAGAATAATTCAATATTAACAAATACCGATTAATTCAATTCTATAAAACCTAAAAATATCAAAAATATAATAAAATTTTTATACATCATATTAGTATGCTTTCTCTTTATCAATATAAAATTTTGAGATATTATCTAATGTGAAGCATAAAAATTCAATAAATAGAACTTTCGACAGTTATTAAAACTTATATTTACTTAGATTCATTCATATAAAAATATAGAAATGTAAAGGCGTAATAAGATTCGAAAAACAAAATGTGTTTTGCCAGAATAATTCAATATTAACAAATACCAATTAATTCAATTCTATAAAACCTAAAAATATCAAAAATATAATAAAATTTTTATACATCATATTAGTATGCTTTCTCTTTATCAATATAAAATTTTGAGATATTATCTAACGTGAAGCATAAAATTCGATAAATAAAACTTTCGATAGTTATTGAAACTTATATGTACTTAGATTCATTTATATAAAAATATAGAAATGTAAAGGCGTAATAAGATTCGAAAAACAAAACGTGTTTTTGCAGAATAATTCAATATTAACAATACCGATTAATTCAATTCTATAAAATCTAAAAATATCAAAAATATAATAAAATATTTGTACATCATATTAGTATGCTTTCTCTTTATCAATATAAAATTTTGAGATATTATCTAATGTGAAGCATAAAATTCAATAAATAGAACTTTCGATCGTTATTAAAACTTATATTTACTTAGATTCATTTATATAAAAATATAGAAATGTAAAGGCGTAATAAGATTCGAAAAAACAACGTGTTTTTGCAGAATAATTCAATATTAACAAATACCGATTAATTCAATTCTATAAAACCTAAAAATATCAAAAATATAATAAAATTTTTATACATCATATTAGTATGCTTTCTCTTTATCAATATAAAATTTTGAGATATTATCTAATGTGAAGCATAAAATTCAATAAATAGAACTTTCGACAGTTATTAAAACTTATATTTACTTAGATTCATTCATATAAAAATATAGAAATGTAAAGGCGTAATAAGATTCGAAAAACAAAATGTGTTTTTCCAGAATAATTCAATATTAACAAATACCAATTAATTCAATTCTATAAAACCTAAAAATATCAAAAATATAATAAAATTTTTATACATCATATTAGTATGCTTTCTCTTTATCAATATAAAATTTTGAGATATTATCTAACGTGAAGCATAAAATTCGATAAATAAAACTTTCGATAGTTATTGAAACTTATATGTACTTAGATTCATTTATATAAAAATATAGAAATGTAAAGGCGTAATAAGATTCGAAAAACAAAACGTGTTTTGCAGAATAATTCAATATTAACAATACCGATTAATTCAATTCTATAAAATCTAAAAATATCAAAAATATAATAAAATATTTGTACATCATATTAGTATGCTTTCTCTTTATCAATATAAAATTTTGAGATATTATCTAATGTGAAGCATAAAATTCAATAAATAGAACTTTCGATAGTTATTAAAACTTATATTTACTTAGATTCATTCATATAAAAATATAGAAATGTAAAGGCGTAATAAGATTCGAAAAACAAAACGTGTTTTTGCAGAATAATTCAATATTAACAATACCGATTAATTCAATTCTATAAAATCTAAAAATATCAAAAATATAATAAAATATTTGTACATCATATTAGTATGCTTTCTCTTTATCAATATAAAATTTTGAGATATTATCTAATGTGAAGCATAAAATTCGATAAATAAAACTTTCGATAGTTATTAAAACTTATATTTACTTAGATTCATTCATATAAAAATATAGAAATGTAAAGGCGTAATAAGATTCGAAAAACAAAACGTGTTTTTGCAGAATAATTCAATATTAACAATACCGATTAATTCAATTCTATAAAACCTAAAAATATCAAAAATATAATAAAATATTTATACATCATATTAGTATGCTTTCTCTTTATCAATATAAAATTTTGAGATATTATCTAATGTGAAGCATAATATTCGATAAATAGAACTTTCGATCGTTATTAAAACTTATATTTACTTAGATTCATTTATATAAAAATATAGAAATGTAAAGGCGTAATAAGATTCGAAAAACAAAACGTGTTTTTGCAGAATAATTCAATATTAACAAATACCGATTAATTCAATTCTATAAAACCTAAAAATATCAAAAATATAATAAAATTTTTATACATCATATTAGTATGCTTTCTCTTTATCAAAATAAAATTTTGAGATATTATCTAACGTGAACCATAAAATTCGATAAATAAAACTTTCGATAGTTATTGAAACTTATATGTACTTAGATTCATTTATATAAAAATATAGAAATGTAAAGGCGTAATAAGATTCGAAAAACAAAACGTGTTTTTGCAGAATAATTCAATATTAACAATACCGATTAATTCAATTCTATAAAATCTAAAAATATCAAAAATATAATAAAATTTTTATACATCATATTAGTATGCTTTCTCTTTATCAATATAAAATTTTGAGATATTATCTAATGTGAAGCATAAAATTCGATAAATAAAACTTTCGATAGTTATTGAAACTTATATGTACTTAGATTCATTTATATAAAAATATAGAAATGTAAGAACGTAATAAAGATTCAAAACACGTGTTTGCGCAGAATAATCCAATATTAACAAACACCGATTAACTCTATAAAACCTATCTTTGTTTAATTCTCATGTGCTTCGATACCGACGAAATGTCTCCGTGCTAGAATACGCGGTATCGCAATCGGCGTTGCAGTAACCTCAACAACCCTACCCACTTTCTTCACCCCCTTTATCCCTTCTATGACATATTAGATGGGCCATCTCGTTTCGCCCTAGCATTATCTTCTCGCAGAAGCGTGCGAGCTGGGACACCGCGAGCATCGCGTTTTTATCGCGCGCCATATGCGAGAGAGTCACCCTATATATATTTTTTTTTCTACCTCCTTCCCGCTTCCCGAAACGGTTAGTACATCAAATTTTCTACTGGAGGAGAGCCCCATGTGTCGCGCGAACGTTTGGATATATGTAAAACGCGAATCGAAATTCGCGCCGCGTCTCACGACGCTCGGTAATGATCCTCTGGAGAAAAAAATGGAACCGGTGTTCGATTCCACCGAGATTGCCTCTCGTTCCGCGAGAATGACAAGGGAACGTCGAAGCTACGCGTGAGAATTTGCATGTTCAAAGAATGCGTTTCTCGTCTTTCTTATATCACGAGCAAGATGTATCAAATAAGAGTAGGCGAAAAAAATTGCAATTTCTATAAGCTTTCCGTTCAATTTATCACAAAATGTAAAAAGTATTGCATAATATAATAAGTGACAATTATTAAACTTATTCAAATATAGTAGTTTTGGGAAAAAAGTAGTCTTATGTTTAATTATTATGTTTAATTTTAAAAATGTCGCCAGTAAATAAATTAATAAACAAGTGTTTATACGACCAAACTGGCAATTTATTGTTTGATTATTCTATCACGACGTTTCGACCATATGGTTTTGGTCCTTATCAAGTGAAAGTTATAATTAAAAAGTAGAAAGAGAAAAATCGAAATGTCAAACTGACATTGTGTCAACCACTATGTTTGGAATACTGAGAACGACTTATGTTTAATATAATACACTGTACATAGTAAAATAATTGTGTTTAAATAATAATTATATTTAATGGCACAATTATATGTGTAAGCACAAAGAATTGTTACAAGCAATAATATTAACTTACAAAAAAGCAAAAACCACTCGCTATGGATAATTACGCGTATATTAATTATGATCTATTCGAATTACTTTCCGTTCCTCAAATTTACTTCCTCGTCCAGTGAGTATTAAAGTTGGCTGGACAGGAACTTTGCATTTAGCGGCAATTACGCGCATTATACCAGCACATACCTATGTGCCTTCATCCTGTAATCCCGTAAGCAAGTAATTTCGTGACGCAAGTACGAGCGTTGCTCTCTCCCCTTGTAGAGTTCCGCCGACGGTGGCGTTATTTTTTTTTGTTTCCTTTTTCATCAAACATCAGAAGTGTCAGCGAAACGCCTGGGCGCAATGAATCGCGCGGAAAACGGATGACGTGGGACAATGCGATAAGCGTGAAAAAGCGTGATATAAAAGCGACGGCGGGAACGTCGAATTTGTAGATGGTGCTACAGGTGCATCTCGCCTCGTCGCATTTTTCGGTTAGCAGCTGCGACGGGAGAGACAAACTAGACAGATCGATGGCCATTCGTTGAAACGCGATTGTCGAAAACTCGGGAAACCCCGATGTAAAAGCAAAAGAACATAAGGAGAAAAAGTGCGATAAGGATAGAGCGAATAATCACATGTGTAATTTTAATAAATCAACAATGTAAGCTGTAAACGAAATTTATTATGTTCTATCATAATTTTATAATAGCAAATTTCAATGCAGATAATATGAAAAGATTCAGATGTAAAGCAGAAACAAACACGAGATGACGATGTCATGGAAAAAGAGATACAGCAACCGTAAAGAATCGATGCGCATTAGAAGGTGATAAGGAATGAAAGGAAGGTAATAAGTAATAGCAACAGAGAGAGAAGGAGGGGTACAGAGAAATGTTGCGCTGGTTGCGAAAACAGGACAAGGATCGGACTTGCGGAAAATGAGGTAACGAGAAGAGGAAATTCGTCGGGGATAGGGTCCGAGGAGAAGAAGATTCAACGAAGGGTCGAACGAAAGGGCAGAGGGCTGGAAGAAAAATCACGTCAAATATTTGTTCCCGCGCAATACGAGCAGCGTCGTGTCGCCGAGAAAAATCGGCGAATCAAGAGAAACTCGTCCGGTGACAGCGGAGGAATTTTATTCGAGACGAATGCGACGAGGGAGACACTTTCGTCCAATCTTATGATTTCCATGTTTGTTGTACCCACCATTCTTTTGGCAACGTATGCGAATGATAGTATTTTGATTCCTGGATAGTAACGACCAAGATTCCACAAATTGTTGAATTGTTGAAATGTTTACCAATTCAAACATCGCTAACTGGAAATTAAGACTGACCATTTGAGAACGCTATTGAGAATCAATCTTTCATAATTTTTATTCAGAGTCTGTTCAAATTTTCTAAAAAAAATTCCCTGAAAATCTCCCGATTTTCTAGTTGTTTTTATTTTAATGTTTCAGGTAAAGAAAATATTTTAAAGATTTTTTAGTGTAATTTCATAAAATAAGTTTTTTATTGCTGTTTTCTAATGTTTTTCACTCATATGAAAGAAAAAACACTTAAATTTCAAGTGCTAGATTTACAAATGTACTAGAAAATACTGAATAGCTTTTGTTAAGATAAAAATTTTTAATTTGTATAACATTTCCATTTTTTATTACTAACTATTAAAATAAAGAAAAGGTACTATGTATTCAATATTTTAATAAAACGTTGAATATATATATATATATATATATATATATATATATATATATATGTATGTATGTATAAAATATATTTTAAACATAATTCACAATTTGATTTATCAGCAGATTACCTACTGTTTACAATATGAGAGCAAAATTATTAAAGAAAAGATTTTTTTAAATTCCCAATAACATCCTATGAGAATTCCTTGATTTCTCCAAGTGCAAAAAAATTCTTTGAATATTCCAAGTTTTCCATATTTTTCCAGAAAATAGACACTCTATTATTATAATGTAATTCACTCAAGAAGAGAGAGAAATGAGAGAGAAAAATATATATTAGAAATATCTCTAACAATTTCTTATCTAAAAGAAAAAACATACATGTTTTTCATAGCAATATTAGTCTTTGCATATCATAAAATTCCTCACAATGTTATTAATTAAATGATTTTTTTATCTTTATGACTTTTTAGATCACGATGATTCATGATGCAATAAAAGGCGCAAAATTGGAAAAAATGATTTTAAATAACCGTTAAAAAACCGTTAAATTACACACCCGGATTCGTATTCACAGATTTGCAAATATTCTCAGAGTTATATGTTTCTCTAAATAAACGCATTGGGGAAATCGTAAAAAATCTGGCTAGAGATCTGTACAAGATCAGTTATATATATATAACAATTTAGTTTTTTCTTTACACCATTTGATTCATCTTATTATTCTGTACATAAAAGTATTACAATACAATCATCGAACACTAAATAATTTTCGAGATATTTTATATTTTATATTAAAATATGTCAGATTAAGATACAAAATAACTCAAAAAATTCTTAATGAAAAAATACTTTATTATAGGGTTTTGGAAAGCTCTCGACATAAGCTATAAGAATATGCAATAAAAAAGGGGATTCCATTTAAGAAATTAAAGGTGTCCTTGACTTGACCTTAACGATCTGCCATCCAAGGTCAAACCAATGACACCATCTTATGTTCCCCTCAAAACCATACAATTTTTGTTCAAAACATTTTTCTCTAAAATGCTTAGTTTTTGAAAAAAAAGGAGTATACGAGTAGTCTAAGAATCCCTTTGTGTGTGTGTGTGTGTGTGTGTGTGTGCAGGTGCGGCAGCGTGGCGTGCGTGCGTGCGTGCGTGCGTGCGAGGCGTGCGTGCGTGCATGCGTGCGTGCATGCGTGCAGGTGCGCAGGCGTGCAGGCGTGCAGGTGCGGCATGCGTGCGTGCGTGCGGCAGTGCGTGCGTGCGTGCGTGCGTGCGCGTGTGGTGGTAGGTAGTGGTGACAGTACATCTCACTACATGACATAGTTAATCGCAAATAATCCCTTTCTCGTGGATTGGCGTGACTAAACCAGAGCAACGCGCAAAGTGCATTATAGTATCGTCGTGATTATATTGTAGTTTCGAAGAAAAAAAATGAAGAAAAATAAATTATTTTAAATTCTATAAATATCACATGGAAAAATACGACTCTTTCTTAATTTATTGATGATAAAGATTGCTCCTGTAATTTAAAATAATTTATCCTATCAATATGTCTGATCAAAAAAATAATCATTATGCCTTTTCTTTCATTTATGTTGCCTAAAAAAAATATTTTATTGATAAAAATCTGCTGCAAATTTTATTCCAAAAGTATAAAGAGAATACATATTCTTTAAGGATGTATGTATCATATGTCAAAACATTGACGAAAGTATGAAAATTTCGTAAACTGTTCTACTATTCCTTCTAAGTATCTGCAAAATCTGAGCACAGTTCTTTTAACAATTTGGAAATTATTTAAGATTAAAGTTAGTATTGATTGAGTATGGAAAATCGCATATTGTAGCACTTATTGACAAACTTGACAAAGAAAAAACATTGCAATAGAATAAAAATTTTCAAATATATTCAGAAAATTCTAATAAATATTTGTACAAACCTTAATTTAAATGCACTTACTCATTTAAAAGTTATTTACTAAAAATTGTAAAGAAAAATATCTTTCTCTCTCTATCTCTCTGCAAATTACTCGTTTTTTTTTTGTTTTTTGCAGTTGATTTCAAGGGATATTTATGATTAAAAGTTTTTGTTATAGATTAGAAAAAATATTAATTACAACTATTTTCTTTTACGAAAACATTAAAAACCATATTCATTTGATACTTTAATTCTTTTTATAATCCGGATTTATTTGATTTTTCAAACAGTATAAATATGTTTTTCTTATTTTGATAATTTTTTGCTATTATTGCACAGTCAAAATATCCTTCAAGTTTTGTCGTGGCGGGAGACCGGAAGGTGGTCTCGTCGCGATCGTCACGTGTCGCGGCGGTGCGTTTCTATTTTCAGACGACGTCTCGACGTTGGATATTTTTAAAATTTCCGTTGCGCACAAAAACACACGCGAAATCCGCTCGCTTTTAGGAGGAATCTCCTTGTGCGGTAGATCCGCATCGCCTCAAAACGCAATATTTTCGCCATTTTTCACCATCGTGCCTCTCGAGATTTCCTTTCATCGTCGTGACTTATGGCGTAGCACGTCGACTGGCATCGCGAAACGGACGACTTCTCTTATTCACGTTTTTACGATCGGAATTTTTATGGCGGGCGTTAATTGAACCGTAGCGTATCCCGTATCTGTTCGCTTCAAGGCGAAGCGAGCTCGTTATTACGCCTGCACTATTAATTCTCGATGCTGAGATCGAGGATTATGCGTGCGGCCAGTAGAGAGAAAGTATATATTATATCTCGGATGGGGGACTTGTTTTCGATCGTAGATTTAAAATCTTTAACTCATTCCAAAACAATCAATTTCTTTTTATCGAATAAACGATGCCCTTAATTATTTAAAGTCTCGTTAAATCATTAGCAATGATCTTAACAAATTACGAAACTTTGAGATTGATATTTGATGAAAGTTAATTCTTTTTTAACTAAATTAAAAGTTATAATACTAACTTAATTAAGTTTAAAGTTAATGGCCCAAAAAAATTATTAATTTTCGTTAAAAGTTACTTAAACAAAAATTAACTCAGTTAAAGTTAAGTTAAAAAATTATTAACTTATTAAAGTTAAAAGTTAATTTTCTATCCAACATCAAATCGACATCCGATAAACTTGTTATGTGACAAATAAAATATTCGTATTATGATCAACTATTTTCACATGACTTTAATATTCATGAATTATTTTATCTTTTATCAAAAAAAATTAATAAGTTAACGTTAACGCATTTAAAGATAACTAGTTTAAGTTAAAAGTTAACATATTTAACTAAAATTAACTAAGTTAAATTAAAAGTTATTTACTTTTCAACTTTTTAACTTAACTTTTAACTGTTTTTTAGTTACTATCTAATATTTAATTACTACCTGGTATTTATTAATAGCATGTAATAAAATAAGTTAGAAATTAAATTAGTGTCGGTCACGCTTTTATCGATTTTAGCTTGTAACAAACTTTCTATAGCTTAATTAACTATGCGAATCACGATTATTCTATCGTACTATTTCTTGATTATCTCGTCGATATTTTTCAAATCAAAAAATATGAACAAGTAATCTTACAATTTGCATATTAATTTTGTAACAGAATTTACAAACATACTGAATAAGTCTTGCATAAATTTAAATATTCATTAATCTCAAGTGTTTCCACTTTTACAAATGAATTAATCCAAATGTATGTATCTTATCATAAACACTATCATTTTCGCCATTCCATCTATCAATAATACACTTTGTGCTTTCAGTTAAAAAAAAAAAAAATTACTAAAACCACGACACAAAGTTCTACTCATCGTCAAGCGGTTCGCCGCGCGCTTTACGATTCCGGGTGAAAATAAAACAGCGTTAAATCAGGCTTTATCTGAGACAACAAGGGCGCACCGGGGCAAACGCTGCAAGCGGCTATAAATTCGTGCCTCGTTCCTCTGCGCGCGTAAATGAAATTCGCTTTGTGCGACAACTAGCGCGTATTCGCGAACCCTCCTCGATAAGTTCCCGCATGTGATAATCACCGTTTTCTCGAGATATCCCTTTTCCACAAAGCGCATACGCATAAATTCTATACATTATCTTCATTCTTAGGTGCTAAACGTTAATGTTTTTATTGCATTCCAGAACTGCTTATCTTTAACTAGTTACTATAATCATTACGTAATATTTTGTACAGCCTTCAATTTTTTTTTCATATTGCTCGAAATTAAAACAAGATACGTATATAAGTTTGCATTTTGTGTACCTTCTAAAAACAAATTTTTTTAGGTACAAAATATGTGTGCGTATGGTTTTATATATTTTTATATATTTCGTAATATCTATTTTTAATGTTTTATATTTTTAATATTTTATATTTTAATATAGTATATATAATTCTTTTATTATAGGTTTTACATATATTTATATTTTTTATGCTACAAATTTTTTATCTTTTTAATTGACACAAATCAATAATAAATATGTGAAAGAAAAAACCATCTCACCGAGGTAATTTGCTCTAAAGCAATGCATAAAACAATGTCCGATTATAAATTTGTGCAAAATCATAATTCTTTTCAACTATTTTCACATGAATTTAATATTCATGAATTATTTTACCTTTTATCAAAAAAAATAGGTTAGGTTAGGAACATGGCAAAGAAAGATTTCATTGTGCGTGAATGGATGAATGTGTTATCAAAGCGATGGCAGTCTCAACGCGTAACAAAATCTGCATCCGCGATATCACCCGCTAGTACTTAAGATCTAAACCAAGCCTTTTTATGTGCAAGCGTTAAATAATCCTTTATCTTTCGCGTGCGTGAGCAATGGCTGCCGGCACGCGTCATGCCGAGACATAAACCGTGAGTCAAAGTTCGAGAGCGTGCAGTGCTTATTAACGGGTGCGCTATATATAGTATCGCCATGCATTACAACTTTTCACAGAATCCTGCTCTGTCACTGTTAAATCTAAACAAATTTTATATTGTATAATACGTATACTTCGCGAACAAAGTATTTTCATATCTCTCTTCGTAATCCTATAATTCGATATGTTATGATGATAAATAATAACATCTCAATGCAGTTACAAGATGTCCACTCAAATTTTCTAAAAAAATTCCCTAAAAATTCCCTGAGCTTCCACGTATTTTTGTGTAAAATTCCAGGTAAGGAAAATATTTTGAAGAATTTTTGGTGCAATTTTCTAAAATATATTTTTTTATTGCACGCGTTTTTTAATGCTTTTCGTTCAAAGGAAAAACACAAAGCCACTTAAGTCTCCAGTGCTAGATTTACAAATGTATTGAAAAAAAATTGAATAGTTTTCGTTAAAATAAAAATTTTTAATTTTCGTAACATTTTCGTTTTTTATCACTAAAAATTAAAATAAAGAATACGAACTGCATATTCAATAAATTTTGTTAAAACATTCAATATACGAACAAAGATATAGATATGTATGTATAATATATTTTGAACATATAATTCACAACTTGGCTTATTGGCAAATTGTCTATTGCTTACAATAGGATTGCAAGAGCAAAATTATCAAAGAGAGAATTGTTTTTTAAATTCCCTAAATCCCAATAAAATTCCCTAATAGAGAATTTCAGATTTTCCATGTTTTCCCAAAGAGAGACTCCCTGAATTATAAAAAGTTTCATAATTAGCTTTCATTTCAAAAAGAAAAACTTGGAATAAAGAGAATAAAAAATATGAAATTTGCAAATAGAGAAAAGAGAAAATTCAAAATCTTTATTTCCTTTTTTAATGTATTTTTTTTTTACATGCAAGATTAAAAAACATTAACAAAATTATGACAAATATAACATGAAATGAGAAATCTGGATAAAGTAAATTTGTCGAGCTAGTTCATATCTTTTAGTTCCAAGAAATATATATACAGACGAAAACTGAAATGGAAACTCTCCACGCATTTCTTGGATAAGATTATTTTCACAGTTTTAGTTTGCGTCAATAATCTGTAGACGTGACGATCGATATGTGCGTATTCAACAGAATTCTATATTGAGCATGCTAATTTTAATCGGAACCTAGAACCCTAAGGTACAGTTATATTCAGAAGCGCGACTTAAATCGACAAATGTCTTTTATGAAGACTTGTCATTTTCCATTTATCATAATTCTATTTTTTTTTTTTTTTTAATAACGCAAAATAAAGAGTAAGACGGGCTAATAAAATAGTACACCTCAAGAAAATTTATAGTAAAAAAAAAATTAAGATTTCTAATTTCCTTTCATATTTTTCTTTCTATATTTTTATTCCAAGTTTCAAGCCTTTAAAGCGCCTCCAAATCAGCATCGGAGATATCCTAATAAAGCCGAAAGGTGATACGGGGCGACACGCGGCATTGCATATCCCGCTTGGCGAAGTACGAGTATATTTGCCGTTGAGGGAATTAGCGGCTCGACAGCAGACGAAGGGCTGCAGCTAATGGGGTCTGACATTGACGAATCTTCAGGTTACGAAGTCGTCAACCGCGACTGGCCTCTCGTGCCTCTCGTTGTCAGGAAAGTTCACATCGGTCGGTTTCGCACTTGTCGGGGTTTATCGAGATAATCCAAATCGCTAATTTTCTATGAACGAGATAATTCTAAAGTTAAGTTTTTCATTACCCCATTCCATGATAATCTCCCTTTTTTCCTCTCGTCTCTCTTTATCTCGATATAATATAAATTATAGTTAAACAAAATTATCACTACATTAATAGAAGAATGATTTTGTACGCTTGCTGAAGCATTTACTAATTCATATAACTTAAAATAGCAAAATATGTGGAGAATCAAGAATGCAAATAAAGGATCAGAGATTCATAAAATTTTTGCGAGTTTATGATTTTTGTCAAATTATTCAGAAATCATTTACTCTAACGCTTAACTCTATCTTACTCTATGTCATTGTATCAGAAATATATTTATAATTAATCTAACGCAATGGGACGTCAAATTGTCGCGATATTGTCGACTTAAACACATATCTCATCAATTGATCCTACGTGAAAAAAAGATCAAATAACGCCGAGATTTTTTTATGACCGGCTCAATGACATTCTCTCATTTTTAGCGACGGATCTTCAATCTGGCTTAACAGCTTTCACTGATAGCTGTAGATTCACGAAGAATCAAAGACGAACCGCTCGCGTCCATGAAAGACAAATTCCAGTTCAGCTCCCGAAAAGAGGGGTCCGTATCAGTGACCTCATCTGGAGGAGCCTCATCCAGACTCGCCACGAGCATACGATCCACACAGATCTCTTCGAATCTTTTCCCCAGACCACGGATGCCTTTATCTCTCTCTCTGCCGCTTACCCGAAAAGGATTACTTTCCCATTAGGATCTTGTCTTTCAGGACAAATAGTCGAAACTCGAGACCGTTGTTACCAGTGGAACGGCAATTTTTCCTTGGAAAAAGTCCTTATCAGTGGTTCGGCAGAGTATGCCGTTCCCTCTACGACTCTTAATCTGGATTTTCTTGCTACTCGGCATGCATCGAACATTTCTTCTCTATCATCTCGATCGTCTTTATCACCATTTCAAATCGGTATTCGTTTAAACATAGTTTTTTTGCTTATCAGAGAATTTTAATTATCATAGAAGATAAATGAGTCATGATATATATCAGAGTATGTAATAAAAAGTTCTATCAACAGGTAAAAAATTGTGCAAATTAATAACTTGCACATGGCTTCCTCATAATTTTATTTTCTTTTTTTTATAATATCAGTAATCGTAATTACAAATCGGAATGATATCAGTTTCCGAGACTCTAAAATAGTTTTCCAACAAGATGCAGTTTGTCGTTTTTGAAATAAAATTTATTCTCTTTTATGTTTCGGATTATAAAGCAGAAATTACATCGTGAACAAATATTTATTGAAAAATACAACAATTCTAATCAAATTCCAATCATGCTTTAATGACACTCTATTAATGTAAAATATATGTAAAAATATTTAGCCCAATATCTCAAAATTTGATGAAGTTAGAACAACTACATCTTTTTTTTTTTTTAGAAAAAGTCAAAATTTTAATAAAAAATAAACTCTCATCAATTCTCATTAAAATCAATATCAACCATTCTTTAATGCTAGTCTATTAATGTAAAAATATTTAGCCTAATATCTCAAAATTTGTGGAAGTTACAGCATGCACATACATATTTATTGAAAAATTCAAAATTTCATAAAAAAAATAAATCCTTTTACCAATTTTCATCAAATTCAATACCATCCTTTAATGAGATATTCTATTCATATAAAAAAATTTAGACAAATATCTCAAAAATTGCGGAAGTTAGAATAACAACACCTTTTTTGAAAAGAATTTAAAATTTTATAAAAAATAAACCCCTTTATCGATCCTAGCCAAGTACAATACCGACCAACCTTAAATAATACTTTATTCATATAAAAACATATATAATTAAAGTCGCTTTCCGACGGGTAAACTAATCTGCGAGCAGATTTTTTCATCCGTCTCAAGTTCTCGTCATACACGAAACAAACATGCGTTACTTTTAATCTTATCGCGGCGAAATAAATGCGAATTTTAATTAGAATTCGTAACGGGTGATGCGCTCAAAAGGGCGTAGCGTGTTCCTTGAAGCAGATACACCCTGGTTACATATAAAGAGAATAGCGAAAAGCACCAGTTGCTAATTGGTGCTTCTCGAAATGCTGCCGCGCTTCGGTAGATTTTCTCTCCAAGTCACTTCGTTTTCCTTCTTCTTGAACAAGCGAGTATCTTCACCACATCGCCCGCGGTGGAAATCGCAAATACCGTAACCCTTTCAGTACCTGCATGGCGTACACGTTGCAGTTTGTCTTTGAATAATTCATACGCTTGAATGATGTGCCATCGTGAAAGGCAATTATCAAGTTAAGTGATAAAACTATTTTTTTTTGTAAACATAAGAAGTTAAAGAAATAAAAATATTGTAATAATTAAAAAAAACTGTTTATGACAGCATATATAATTTAAACTGAAAATCAACTAAATTAAGGATCTTGATTCTTCTGACATCATATTGAATTATAAGAAGCGAGAGATCATGTAATTTTAAAAAAATAAATAAATTTTTTATTTATTTTATTAAAACAAAAATATTATTACTCATATTTGCTAATATAGATAAAAAAATATATTAATTATGATTTTCTTTTCAATTTGTGGATTAATAAATAACTGACAAATTTTATCAATTATCAGAGTCTATTTTTGTTAAAGGTATAAAACACGTTATCTTTTGGTATATTTTAGAGAGGAGAGAGAGATTTATATTTTGTCAATATTTTATAATATTACTAATCTACTCTTTATTTCCAAATGCGAAAGACAGAAAAAAAGAATGGTGATAATTAAGAAACTTATTTATTTCAACATATTTCATCGAAAAAAATTTGCTGTTTCTAACATCATAATTCGATATAATTGCAATGAAAATACAGTAGTCTCAAGTACATAACTTGTTAGTTAATGATAAAAACATTTTGAAACCTCTACATTAAACTGAAGGATTATAACAGCATTGAATATTAATCGACAGATTTTGATATTAAATTATGATTAATACTAAAGTACCTTTTATTCCATGCACTTCTGCCAAAACATCAACATCCGTCGTCCACTCCCACTTGACGCAAACTTCATATCCGCGGAATAAAAAAGTGTCGGTCGCACTATTTCTCCTTCAAAAATTCGTAAATCGATCGCGATTGATCGGACGGAATCGTGCGAAAGTAAATCACTACAAACATATTCGCGGAACTATCATCAAAAGACGAAAAGATTATAAATTTATTTGCGGTAGATCGCGAGTCGCGAAAATTCGTCGAGTTAGGTTACGCGAAAGGAGTGAAGTGAACCGCGTACCGGCGAGAGCGATACGACGGTACGTGGCACGCGACTACGACTAAGTACGAAGCATTCCGACGGTGGATCCGCGGTCCGCGCACGAAATCTCGAGCTCGGTCGCGATCGGCGACACTCGTGGGTGTTCGGCTGCGAAGCACGTGGCCGCGCGCGACCACGCTGCCTGCGTACCGTCACCGTCGTTTCAATGCCCTTCAGTCACCGCCGCCGCGTCACGTTTTCCCCATCTCTGTTTTTGTACACGACCACCCGTGTATGAAAACATCTATCGTCGGGTCCACACCAAGTAAATATTGAGAAAATAATAGTAAAATGACAAATGTATATGCAGGATGTCCCGAAATGAAATGTCAAAACTTTGGAAGGAATCGATAAACTGAGAAAAAAAAGTTCTTTAAAGATTTGCTCATTTTCATTTTCATTTCGTTTTAAAGAAAACCGCAGAAAAAGAAACAAGAAAATTTTCATTAAAAAAACTTAAAACAAAATACTCGGTTTATCGAACAGTATCATAAAATAAAAATTAGATGTATTTAATATTTACAATTAAATAAATAAGAAAAAAATAAAAATAGTTTTTTTTCGTTTCAGTTCACTTATTTATTTACTTATTTGTTTATATTGTCATTTCCTTGATGCAATGAATGTCTCCAATGACAGCAGGAATGTAAAACATAAACTAAAGTAAACAGGATACATTAATCTCGCGTCACAAATTTATTTACAATCCTCTAATTTTACTTCAGGATTTTAATTCATTCTATTTCTTAATTCCATGCTCTACAATTTTTATCTCATAGTACTTTTTGATAAACCTAATAATTTTGGTGTTGTTTTAAGGATGTATGTGACATATATCAAAATACTAACAAAAGCATTAAAATTTCATAGATTGTTTTACTATTTCTTCTGAATATTTGTGCAAAAACTAAGCACAATTCTCTTAATGCTTTGGAAGTTATTTAAATTTAAAGTTACTATTGATTATAGAAAATCGCCTATTATAGAACTTATTGACAAATTTGACAAAGAAAAAATATTACCAATAAAATAAAAATTTTCACATATATTAAGGAAATTCTAATAAATATTTGTGCAAAACTTGATTTAGATCCACTAATTCGTTTAAAAATTATTTACTAAAAATTGTAGAAGAATATTATCTGTCTCTTTTTCTCTTTCTGCAAATTACACGTTTTTCATTGTTTTTTGCAGCTGATTTCAGAGAATATTCACGGTCAAAAGTTTTTGCCATAAATTAGGAAAAATATTAATTACAACTATTTTCTTTTACAAAGACGTCAAAATTCATACTATTTTGTGATATTAAAATTTTTTTCATAATCCGGATTTATTTTTTTTGATTTTTCAAACAGTATAAACGTAAGAAACATGTTTTCTTTTTAATTTTAAGAATTTTTTGCTACTATTGTACATCCAGAACATCCTTAAGTTTTCAAAATTTTCGTTTTGCAATTTTTTTCCAAACAAAGCAAAAACAAGCAAATCTCTAATGGATTTTTTTCTTTAGTTTATCAATACCCCACTTCCAAAGTTTTGACATTTAATTTCGAAATACCCTGTATATTGTGTAATCTGATTTCAGAATATATTTGTCCTTCCCTTCAAAAAAATATTTTACAAGATTGCAAGGCGCGCAGCAAATAAATAAACTAACTACTCATCTACAAGATTACATTATAAAAATGAATAATTCCGAAATACTAAAATTGAGGGAGAAGGAAAAATATAAAACTCTGTTAATCTGCCTATTTTACAAAATATATAACAAATTTTAACTTTATTAGAGATGTAATATATTTAAGATATACCGATATAGATTATAATTTTTATTTAACTTTATTTAAACGGCTATATGTTCGAGATGGCACTCCATGAAAACCCAGCACACAAAGGCATGTTTACTTTATAAACCACTTGACCGTGATACAACAGATCCTATTACAAAAGCACTCCGAACATTCGAAACGTATAACATCGGACTCGTGGTACGACAGACGGTATACTTTTTCAGATTAGTCTGAAACGCATACATCAATGTCAACAGAAACGGAAGTGTCATACGGTAACGACATAATCCTGAGACGGATCGTCGCGCATCCGTTATTTCCGAATATCCGAGCAGGTTCTCGAAGAATGACAAATCGCGCAAAAACGCCAACTCATACCGATTTGATCACACGATGGAGTTCGTCGTAAGATAAAAAGTGAATAAAAGTTCGTGGACATAATCCATGAAGTAAAACATTCTTTGTTCGTTAATTTCTGCGCAAAAATTGTAATACGTAATTTCGTATCTTTTTTAATGCACAGATTATCCAATCCCCCCTTCATTAAACTCGCATGCATTGCTGGCAAATGAAGCGAATTGAGTTGTTTCTCGATTATTCAAGACAGACGTTATCGAATAACGGCTATTGAACATTATACGAAGGATAAGAGGGCGATTTGGCTTATGGATATCAGCATAGACGTTTGCGGCCCCCCCTAGAAGCTCGCCGCATTAGTATTCGCCGCGGATACACGCTCGCCTGATGAGCTTCACCCTGTCGTATCATCCCTTGTTCCAGCAACGAATGACAAAGACTCCCGCGTTCTTCTTAAGACACGGGGCAGCTTCAAATAAGAAAAGTTGTAAAATATTTTTTGCCCAATCGATTACCATTTCTTTAAAAAATATGTGCAAAATAAAATGGCAAGGATGATATTTTTCGACGCACTATTATTCACTATTCATTACGAATCTAATAATATGTAAATTAAAATATAATAGAAAAATCGAGTTGACCTTAATATGATTAAGAATCATATCTATATCCAAAGTGGGCCAACTTATTTTGAAACAAAATCGTGTTTCACTAATGAATGTCCTCGTTACTCGTTACACATTACCGTTTTATGAATATTTAAAAAATATTTCAAATATTTCAACACTATTTTAACGCCATTTTAAATAAACGAGATTGATAGATAAATGAAAATAAAAATTAAATTACTCGCGCGCTATAAACATTGTTCCTTTATCATGGCACACGTCCCAATGTAATTTCGCTAAGTAAAGATTCTGAATAAATAGTATCTCTGCTCGTAACAAGTTAAGGTGTTCGCCTGGACACACGAGTCGATAAGAGCATCGATAAAAAAAACCAGTCGATCCATTGGCGGATGAGAATCGGATATTAGAAGTTTAGCAGGCAAGAGGGGGAAGAAGGACTGAGGGCGCGCGAGATGATGCGGGATGCGACAGATCGGCAGGTTTTGCATAAATTTCCGCGCGGTCCATCCGCGCAAATCTAGAGTTTATCTGGCAGAGAGAGTTTCTCCCCGATGAGCGATTCCCATGTAAACGACATCCGGTATACTGCCCTTTGGCGACCGGTCGTAAAAGCGAGGGAGGCACCTGCTGCGAGTCCTCCTCCCCCCCCCGCTCCCCTCCCCACGCTGCTCCGTCGGATCCGTCGCTTCTTCTCTTTCAATCGCACGCGACTTCGCCGTATGTGGCTGCGCGTTTTCCCTTTTCCTTTCCCCTAGGAAAGTCCAACCCGCGCTGTGTCGCGATGCTCGCGCGACGCGATTTCGCAGGCGGGATCCGGCGGATGCGGACGTGGGTACGACCGCAAATTCTATTTGCTCTGATGGAAAGCGTACGCTCTCTCTCTCTCTCTCTCTACGAGGGGCGGGCGAATCCGTCCACTGGCAACTGCGTCCCCTGCGAGCACAGCAACCATGTGTATCGCCGAGTGGGACCCGTTGCTGTTTATGCGGGGACAATCGTCTTTCGTTGATGTTATACCGTCGTGCAGAATGCTTACCCTTCAGTCGTCTCGCGAATTGGTCGATTAAATCTATACTTCTGTATAATATACTTATTTGATGTAGTAAATTTTTTAAATCTTTATTTCTTTTTTTTCTCTCTCTCTCTCTCTCTCTCTCTCTCTCTCTCTCTCTCTCTCTCTCTCGTGCAAATCTTTTTTTATCCTTTTTTGAGAGAGAATTATTTAAACATTTTACAAATTAGTTTGTACAAAGTTTTATCTCCAAAGAGAATTTTGTTACCAAAAGATATTCAATTACCAAAATATTGATACATTGATACGCTGTCAAAATTCACTAAAAAAAAACTTTAAATGATTTAAGCTAACTTTTCAGCATTCTATTTAATGATAAAATACACTACGCAAAAAAAATAAAGGTCCACTTTCTTCCTTCTACAGAAAAAGCAATTTTCAAATGGCTGCAACATTGTCGCATATAATCAGATTGAGATTCAATAAAAAAGCGTTACAAAACTTGAAGTTTCTAGTTTCAGAATCTTTTAGTTGACTTCAACTCTTTTTATTTGTTACAAAATTACATTATGAAAAAGCGACGTCAATTAAAAAAATTTTTCAAAAGTTTGTCAGTGTAAAAAAAAAAAAAAAATTGTGGCACAATTTCGTTAATTGGATTTTAAAGAGCAGAATTTTATCTTTAATTTGCTTTTTTAATAAAGATCCTACAATTTTTTTTCTGAGTAATTCATTACCGAAGTGAAATCGATCTGTTGATTTTGAATGTTTACTACTAGTGAAAAAATTATATCACAATAATTATTAAAAAAGAATCAATTTAAAAAGAAAAATTGGCATTTTAAAATGTCAACTAATTGCTTCGGCCTTTTACATGAGTAATTGGGATACTTTTTACTTATAATTATAACACAATAGAAATACTTATATAAAACAATAAATCTATAACATTGTTAATATATGTGTAAAAAAATACATATGAAAATATTTTGCAACAAACGTTTAAGTCAATTTTGTTTATCGGAGAAGATACAAGCGTGCACTTCGAATATATCCTCATATAAAATTTCCAAGAGATTGTATTACATATGTAAGCAGATTTATATAAATTTATCGGCGTATCGTCCTCCCTTGAGAGACACCATCAACGAGAGACAGTGCGCATGCACGCATTTTAATGGATCTTGCGATATTCCCGCCGTAAATCCCCGCAGAGAGTGTTCCCCTACGATTCTCCGTGCGAGATATTCGGGAAATAACGTATGTATATTGGTCCTTGACGATAAACAGTGTACGCGACCAATGATAAAAATAGGACCGCCGGCTTCTCTGAGAAAATAAAAATTGAGTTGCGGTTCGTAACGAGCGGCGAATGTACCTTTCCTTCGTCCCTTCCCTCCTGCCCCTTCAAACTTATTAATTGCCGCTTAAGCCGTCATAATCGCACGGTCGTCATTAACGAGCCAGGCAATTAACGATGACAAAGACTTTTCATTCCCCGTGTAATGGTGTTCTCTTGAGGCTTGACAAAAGACACGAATTAGAAAGGATTCATTCGTTGTGCCGGAACATGGTTTAACGTCGGATTCCGTGAGATAAATTATAATTGCATCAACATAAATATACACATTCAAGATGATAAAATCTAAACGTTCTTAACTATTCCATGCGTTTGTGAATGAGTAGATTTGTGTTGATGCTTTCATTGTTGTTTAATAAAGTAATATTGATCAAAGGTGTTTTAAGTCTGGTATCTAACATTTTATAATTTAATTCAGATTGGATATCCACCTCAACTTTTTACACTTGAGAGAATAATAAATTTCCACGATCAACATAGCATAAATATAAAATAAAATAAAAAAATTTTATCATCGATAGTAAAACTACCAAGCTTTCCTTAAGTCTGGCTCTATAATTTCAGAGTATATTTAATGTAATATATTGATGAACATATATTGACATTCTTTTTATTTCTCTTATTATTAACATCTTATGATTAACTCGAGAAATTTCATGAAACAATCGCGAACAAGATTCGTTTTTCAAAATAATAATAATAATAATAATAATAATCATAACCATAATAAATGCATATTGATTCCTATTAATAATCCAATTTCAACGGATGACAGCAACATCCTTTCGCAGCGGGAAAGCAATTTCGCTCGATAAAGTTAAAAGCTTTAGAGAGAGGGAAAGAGGAGACGAAAGAGGCAAGTCCACTGCGCTAACACGGTGAGAGCGCATTTCTATTAGCGGCACGCTGTGAAGGAAGAAAGGAAGGAAGGAAGGGGTTAAGGACAAGGGTGCGAATACGCACGATTCATCAGTAGGATTTGTCTGTGTGTATTGAAGATTACGTGCACCCCGCGGGCTCAAAGACGTGCGCGTCCTCGTTAAGAAGGAAGCGAGGCGAGCGCGTCATTTCGCGCGTCCGTCGTCAAGAAGGAGTCCCATAATCATACGCGAATCCTTAACGACACGTAGTTTTTTTAACCCTTCAAATCGAATCGCCTTTCTCAGCACGCCACTAAGGATCTTGCGTCGTCACCTCACGAAATAATCCAAGGATCGCGATCCTGGCCTGGTAAGAGCGTGACGGACGAGAAAACGAGGCGGCTTCCGGTCTTCAATCCCGGCGTTTCCGTCAACAGTTTTTCCCGGAGCTTGTTATTTTATAGCCGTCGCAAGTCGCTCGTTATTCTGGCCGCTATACTCGTGTGTTCAAAAAATTTCTGGACTGATTTAAAAAAAAAAGAATTAATGGCATTATCTCTCGATTAATACTGGAACTAGATAGTACCAATCTTTCTGAATCACCCATAACTTTTATGTTGCGTTAAATGTATTAGTTTTTAATGCACATTGAAAGATTATTTATCTTTCTTGCGTCGTCATGATTTCAAGAATGGAGCAAAGAGCCGCGATTAAATTTTGTTTTAAAAGTGGAAAAACTATTCTATCGAGATAGCTCTTTTGAAGCGAATTCGACGTATTAGGTCCGAGCTTTACCAATTGGAATGGTTCCTTGTTCATGACAACATTCCCACGCATTCATCAATCGTCACCTTCCAAAAAAATGTGATCATTATCACCCACTCGCCGTACTCATCAGATTTGGCACTTACTAATTTTTTTGTTACGAAGATGAAATTGGTGATGAAAGGGACTCGCTATGAAGATGTGAAGGCGATTCAACGATTTAGATGCGATTTCCCAAAAAGAATTTTCCAAGACCTTCCAACGGCTCTACAAACATTCTGCAGACTATATGGTGAGAAGGGGAGATGTATGAAAAGTAAATAATAAAATTTTGTTTATCTACAGAATTCGATGTTTCCATCAGTCTGGGAACTTTTGGAACGCACCGGGTATTTATCCCCTCTACTTGGCGTAAAAGTCCTCGCTAAAGAGAGATATTTTATTATTATTTAATTTAAGAAAATTTTTGGAAAATTCCAGCTTGACATTCGATTTTCGTATATCATAGGATTTTTCGCGGCGCCGTTACGTGGATACTATATGAAAATCGAATGTCAGGGTAGAATTTGAACAAACGCGGGCAATTTTCCTCTTAACCGTTTCTTTTACGTATCGAAATCGATTTTGCCCGAAAGCAAATTTACCGCGGTTTGTGTAGTCCGGCGTTACTCTCCAAGCGAATTCGGGAGAGATGTCTCTCGTTTGTGGGGGACCGCATGCTCCCCTCTTTTTTTCCTCTCCCTCGCCACACATTTAACATCGCGCAGCGCAATGGTTCCTCAGTCCGGAAAGACCGGAATCATTAGTCGCTAAGCTCGCTGCTAGCGTCCGCTTATTTACGCGCCATTTTATCGTACGTTCGTAAATGGAATTTTTCGATAAAAATGCAAACGCCGGCAATTACACAAGTTGTTCGATATTGGCGGCGGACTCGCAAAAGGTCGCGCATCTCCCGATTCCCAAGGGCCTTCTCGAAAACGGCATCGTCGCGTTGTCTCGTAAATTCATGCTCGAAACTGCGGTAGGTTTATTCCGAATACCATAACTCTGTTCTTTTTTTCGCCGCTGCATTACGAAAAAAAGAACATCCAATATTTTGATAGTCGATATATCATCGTATGCAAATAACACAAACCGGCGATAATTTTATATTCGGATATTACGGATCAGATCTCAAATTATCACAATAATGAAAATATATGGATTTTTAAAATATCGCAAAAAATACGCAAATTATATGATTCATTTATAGTTGCATGTGTGTAATTTGATCAAAAACAGTATATTTTTCGAGGTATATCTTTGTCATAATTACATTTTAAATTAATATTTTATTAATATAATATTTTCATCTCTTTGAATAAATAAGATGTAATTTGCTCCTGTATTTTCAGTTTTTTATAGTAATTCATTTATTATCAAAAATATGCTTACATGAAGATATAAACTTATGTTTCTTTGTTTGAATCTGTCAAAGGTTGAATTAAAATTATTATAATAGAGAGAAATTGCATATTATTTATCTCGTAGCGAGGTAATGGAAAGACTGAGTAACTTGCTGCTTGACTTGCCTCCCTATTGACTTCCCATATTCGCGAACATAAGATTTCGGCCTTGAAACGAACCAGGGCCATAGAAAGCGAGAGCGAGGGAATAAAGAAAACAAGCGACTTTCGCCCCCTTGGTGTGACACATCAGTATTCTAGAATCGCGCCGACCGTTCGTCTCGCGAGACAAGAATTCAAACCATTTCGATCGAATTTTCCGCTGGTTCACGGAGCGAGAATTTACGATGACTCGCCCTTCTTCCCGAAAACCTGTACGAGAGGGCGCTTCCGTCCTCCCACTCGTCCCTCGCGCCATCGCTTAATTGCCATCGAAACAATAAGGAGTCGTGGAAACTTTTCTGGCTGATGTTCAATTTGGCATTGGGGACGCAATCGCGGTTTCGCCGAATCGCGGGGAAACTTTGAGCATCAAATCTAATTGTGTAATAAATCTCAAGTGCTATTAACGTTCGTTCACATATGCATGACAATGTGTTAAGTAATCGAGCATTATTCAACAAAGGGTTAATCGCGTCGCATAATTCGAATGTGTGAGTCATATGTCAAAACATTAACAAAAGCATGAAAATTTCTAGAAGGATTATTCTACTATTTTTTCTAAATATCTGTGCAAAACCTAAGCACAATTCTCTTAATGGTTTGGAAATTATTTAAACTTAAAATTACTTAATTCGTAAAACTTAATTCTTGGAAATGTATTGCAGCACTTATTAACAAATTTGACAAGGAAAAAACAAAATAAAAATGTTGCCAACAAAATAAAAATGTTCACATATATTAAGAAAACTCTAATAATTATTTGTGCAAAACTAAATTTAGATCCACTTATTCTTTTAAAAGTTATTTACTAAAATTATAGAAAAATATTATCTGTCTCTCTCTCTCTCTCTCTCTCTCTCTCTCTCTTTCTGAAAATTACTCGTTTTTTTTTGTTTCTTGCAATTAATTTCAGATATTCGTGATCAAAAGTTTTTATCATAAATTAGAAAAAATATTAATTACAACTATTTTCTTTTACAAAAACGTTAAAAACCATACTTTAACTTTTTTTATAATCTGGATTTATTTACTTATATTTTTCAAACAATATAAACATAAGAAATGTTTTTTTTACAGTATTTTGCTATATATTACACCCAAAACATCCTTAAAATATTATTGGGATCTGAGAAAAAAGAATTCATAAATGTATAATTATATTATACACGCAAAAGTAATAAAACAATGCGAGAAAAAATTGACGAATAATTACGCATGTTGTATGATACGAATGAAATTTACAATCTTGAAATGTCATCACGTTGAATACAACTCGAAAGGTTTGATTCGAGAGGTTTGATTTACTGTCACTCGGAAAACTCGTTAAAACGCGCTTTTAACTCGACACGTCATTCCGTTGCTTGATTATCGGCCGGTTGTTTAATGTCGTGGACGTTAAACGTCGATGATAAATCCGTTCGTTCATTCGCGCATTTGCTTATCTATCCATCAGCGTTGACTGCCTTTTTTCCCCGCGTCGAAAGCTTCCTCCCCCTGGCATATTATTTTTAATTGAATTCCCGCGATGAAATTTCATTCCCGACATTGCGCTCTCTCTCTCTCTCTCTCTCTCTCTCTCTCGTTGTATTAAGTCGAGATACCATTTCGCAGCCGTCCTTTCTCTTCCCGGCTTTCTCTCCGGCGACTCAACTCATCCTTTCCTCCCTGTGTCTCTTCTCTTATGCCTGCGCCAGTCAGCTGCTTCTCAGACAACCGTTGCTTCGTGCAATGCTTTTTCAAGAAAACGTCGAAATGCGTGCGAAGTCACGGCGAAGAGGTTGCACTACGCGTCGTTTGCGAAACGGATCGAGCACGGAACAACCCTCACTTTACTTAGAAGCGTCCCTGTTTCATGCATGGAATGCAGCCTAGTGCAAAGAAGAATATACACCACCTACACCGATTTTTCATCCATACTTTAACGCCGCCACGTGCGACGCACCCGGTGACTAGATATAGTGACTCGAAATATTGTACTTTGTTTTTGCGCGGATTTATGCGCCTCCGGTTGTTCGTGCACTTTCGTGCGAATATTAATTATGCGTAAAAGAAGCATACATGATTTCTTAAATTATATTCAGTTACATTCGTGCCAAATTTATCTTGCATGAACGCGCTGTAATTTGACACTACATTATACAAAATTCCAATTTACTTTTATTTTTTTAATTAAATTTATTTCAAAAACTGAGCTGGGCGATTACGATAACTGCGGCCCCTTTTCGTTGCTGAAGGCATTTTTGACGAGGAACACGAGAAAAATAGTAAAAAAATTTCGACCAATAGTTTCCGAGATGTATGATTTTAAAGTTCGTTGTATTTGTGTAAAGCAGAATTGGAAAAAGTGTTTGTTTACATTTTCAGAGACCAAAAACTCTTTGAGTTTTTCCACTTTCCACGCAAAGCAAGGTTCGACGTAAACCTATGTGTCTAATTTTTTGATAGTGGAGCCCTCCCGGGGAGGGAGGGGAAGGGGGAGGGGCGAAACATATTGCCTCCACGCTTTTAATGCAAAATACTTTTTAATGCAAAATGAGGTTCCACATGGGTTTACAACTTTCCACGCAAAGCGAGGTTCAATCCAAACTAATGTGTCTAATTTTAATGGTAGCGGAGCCCCCCCCCCTCCCTCCCCCCGTAGAGAGAAGTGGAAAAACTCAAAGAGTTTTTGTCTCTGAAAATGTAAACAAACACTTTTTCCACTCCTGCTTTACACAAATACAACGAACTTTAAAATCATACATCTCGGAAACTATTGGTCGAAATTTTTTTACTATTTTTTTTACTATTATTAATGCAAAATGAGATTTCACATGGGTTTCGCAACTTTCCACTTTAAATTTCCAAAAAAAAAAAAAATTATGTAACATTTATCAATAGAAAGATTTGAGTTGAATCTCAATTTGTGGAAAGTGAAAAAACCCAAGAAATTTCGTTCTTGGAAATGTGAACAGACACTTTTTTCACATCTGCTTTACACAAATGCAACGTAAACAAACTTTATTTTTCCTTATTTTAGAACAGAGATAGCATTAAAACTGTGAAACTTTAAACTCGCATATCTCGGAAACTATTGGTTAAAAATTTTTTTATTTTTCCTGTGTTCCTCGTCAAAAATGCCTTCAGAAACGACCTTTCAAATAGGGGACTGTAGTTATCGCAATCGTGCCCTGAGCTGCATTAAAAATCAGATATTAAAAAATTATTAATTTTCAGATATGTATTCGAAACACTTAATATATTCTGCATTATATAAAAGCAGAATATATGCATGTATTATTGTACTATTAATCATTTGTCGATCGGAGGATACGATTGAGAATCCAGATCGTGCGTTCTTTCTTCCTCACCCTTTACGTATGATGACGTAATATGCCCATACCGCGATGTTCTAAGCAAGGGAAGGACGAAGGGGCGAGACGTATCTTGAAATTAATTTAATTAGCGGTCGGTTTAGCCCCAAACTTGAGTCAAAGGCTCGTTAATCGCACCTGTCGTTCTTATCGTCGTCGACGTCGCCCGTCGACGCCACAGCCGTAACAATTTCTTATTAGCGACATTGCTTGATTAGCCTAACCGAGTGTGCGCTAATTCTGATTTCCAATGGTGCAGCAGTATTCAAGATGACGCACTTTAAGATAGTCATATATATGTGTTAGTACATCAGGGTATTTATTCAAATTTTATGAAAAAATTCCTGAAAAATTCCCTGATCCTCCAGGTATTTTTGTTCAAAATTCCAGGTAAAAAAATATTTACAAAAATTTTTAAAGCAATTTCCTAAAATAAGATTTTTATATTGCACACCTTTTCTATTCAATGCTTTTCATTCATATAAAGGAAAAACACAAAGTCAATATCAAGTATTAGATTTACAAATATACTGAAAAAAGGAAAAATAAATAGCTCTCATTGAGATAAAAATTTTTAACTTGCATAACATTTTCATCACTAAAAATAAAAATAGAATATAAATTGCATATTCAATATTTTTGTTAAAACATTAAATATATAAATAGAGATAGATATATTTATAATATATTTTAAATACATAATTCACAACTTGGCTTATTGACGGATTGTCTACTGCTTATAATAGAATTGCAAGAGCAAAATTATCAAAGAAAATTTTTTTTTTAATTTCCCGAGTCCCAATAAAATTCCACAAAAAAATTTCCTGATTTCTCTAAGTACAAAGATCTTCCCTGAGAATTCCAAATTTTCCATGTTCTTCCAGGGAGTAGACACTCTATATTATATGTATTATTTCGTAAATAGTGTATCAATTATACTTTAATGAGATACATTCTAAAGTATATACGTTAAAAGATTTTTTCTCTGCGCTAGTTTTTATATCGTGCATTTGAAACTATAAAACTTTCAAGAAAAATGAGTGTTTATCATCGATGAAAATATATTACAGCAAGATTTATGAGGACAAAATAATTTTTGCTTATTTCACAAAACCTACAAAATTTCTTCGAGAAGATCAATTCTGTGCGATTTTGGTGGAATATATCGAAAGTCAGTCAATCAGCCAGAAAGGGAAAGATATTTCCGCCCTCTTCAATGGAACCGAGAAAATTGGCGATAGACGTTCTCTTGCCACGTAGAACGACGAGATTTTACTGGGTCTGCTTGCCCCCCCCCCTTTCCCCCCGGCTCCTTTCAATTAACGCCTTTCTCACTTCCCGGACGATACGCTTCTCCCTTTCTTTGTTCCCGGTGAATCCTTCGAGAGGGAGGAAGGGAAGAAGGAAAGACACCCGGGGTGGAGAGAAAAGTCTTTATCACAAGGAGGCCGTCTCGGCCAACATCGTGAAACGGTGACGGTGAAGGAATGGTAAAGGGAGGGTGCAGGTGGATGAACGGGGACGGAGGGGGAGCAGGATCGGCCGTAGGATGGCGTGTTATGGGGTTTTCACGGGTGGTGCTCACGGGAATTTGCATACAGAGCATCTGTCACCAGCCCCTTAGCCTCGGCTCCCGGCCATTCTCGACTTGGAATATCTCCCGGCGCGGATCTACGGGATAATGGGGACCATTCTTATGGTAAATCGGACGGGAGGGGGTTTGCGTGTGATTCGGCGCCGAGAGCTACCTTAAGAAACTGCCTGACAGAAGAGCCGGTCGCGATATAGCGCTCGGATTTGGAGAACGATCGCGAAACATCATCGCGATCAACGAGAGTTCGCGAAATTTAGAAACGAAAAAGTTTTACGAGCTAAGACATAGATATAATAAAATAAAGATATTATCTATAACTTTTTTGAACTTAATTTATTAAATTAATAAACTATTAGATGAAAGCGCCATCTAGAATTTTTTTTTTTAATTTTTAAAGTATTTATTTTTTAAAGGTCGATGTATAGTTCGAAACAAAGTTCAAGATTTTATAATTTATGTCATAAAATGCAAAAAATATAAACACACGTAAAATACATAGAAATCAAAATATATATATCAGAGAATACATGTATATATTAAAAATGTGACGCATAAAATTACAAATAGAATTCTATCTTAAATTTTGTTATAAATAATAAATTGTCTAAAGAGATCTTAAGATAATATATAATATATGAGATGAGAAAGAAAGTATATAAAACAAAGCATGGTATAATTTTAAGAAGATTTTCGCGATAACAGCTTTCGCAAGTTTTTAGTATAAACGATGCGAATAACATTTTACCATTTTATAAATTTTCCGTTCATTATCGTATCGAGTGTATTTAAACTTGTAGGCAGTTTACTTGTCGGTAGTTTACTCGAGAAAATAAAAAAGGTTTAACGATACCGTCGAGTATTTTCCGCTTGAATTAATCGACAGCAACACCTCCGGTAATTAGATACCGCTATTAGCCATGATTCTCTCTCTCTTTCTGTCTCTCTCTCTCTCTTTCTCTCTCTCTATAACGTAATACCTCCACCCACAGTTCTCTTCACCACCACCTCGTATCAAGCATTGTCCATGTTAATGCCCATAATAAAGTAAATTTAAATACCAAGCGTGGATATATCGAATTAAGTCTCCAAATGTCATTACGCGACGCGTAAAAAAAGTAGTAATTTGCATATCACGATTTTTCACCACATACAGTCTAACCTTAAAATCGTCATTAAATGTTTTTTGTACTTGCCAGAAATATTTTTATTCAATATTTTTATTGAATATTTTTATTGAATATTTTTATTCAAGCTATTAAAACATTTGACAAGAAATAATGTTATTTAATTAAAACTTCATTTATATATCTTTGCATTATAAAACTTACAGAATAGTTAACACACATATATGCGTTGTATTATGCTTAATATTATTAAATTATTAAAAAATATTTTGCATTACATATAAAATTGTAGAGTAAAGGAAAACAGATTTCCCAAGATTTGATAAGATAAATATAAATTTTGCAAAGATAATTCATAGGGAACTAATTGAAGAATACATGAAGAATAAAATCACTCGCGGCGGCCAGCCTCGGCGACTTTCGTCAGGTCGTCGAGCTCGTCGTCGACCTCGATCCCTGCGCGGATGCCCATCGCTCACCTCCGCAGATCCCGAAAATGGCTTTCCGAGCACGAATCGCGCAACGCATTGAAATTCACCGCGAATCTCGCTTTCCATCTCTATTCCCGACCAACCGAGAACAGAGCCACGCGCGCTTTGATCCGCGAGAGCTAACCCTCGCATCTTTCTCTCACCTACCAAACCTATCTAACGCAGAGAGCCAGCCACCTATCTCCACCCTGCCGTCCTGTTTTACTCTCGAGGCACATCCGCCTTCGCGTCGCCCTTTAATTTAGCATCCCATCCCTCTCGGTGCGATCCCGTCTCATCCGTCTGTCTCTCGATCGATTCGCACGCACATTCTTTTTCTTCCTGGATTTTCACGCGTGTTTTTTTATATTTCGCGAAACGCGAAATATAAAAAAACGCGTTGTTTACGGAGATCATACGCTGGACTTTCAATCGCTCTTACACTTGTTAGCTGTCTCCCTTTCACAATCTCCATCTTTATCCCGTCTGCTTATCTCCAACATGATCGATTTACACGCGCGGTCAGTTTCCTCTCTGTTCGTCCCGTATATAGGGTGAGCTAGTGATTGATCACCGACGAACGACCGCTGAAATCAATGTCTATTAAATTAGGACGCACACACACATATATGATGTCCTAGATAAATATTTTAGTAACAGATCGCTCATTTAGTTTGTAATACGTCATTTCTCAGAAAAGATTGTATAATAATATTTCGCGAATGAAAAATGAAAATAAATACTGAAATATTTTTCGTGATTCAATAAAGCTCGAAAATAATATTTCTCTTTCTCCTCGCATATTTGCTAAAAGGGTAAACTTGATTTCAAGGTATGAATAAATTTTCTCTTTCTCTCTTAAACGTTCGCCGGCTTTTTGTACTGTTCGTTGTTGTATTTTGACTAGCCTTTGCAAAGGTTTGCCGAAATTCGAAAAGTTCTCTTTGGACGATTTTGTCGAACAAAGGGCTGCATTGTGAGAGCCTAGGCAGGCCAATGGAATTTCCACGCGCCGAAACTATATTAACCCTTTGCTTTAGATGAAACGTTATAAAGGTCCCGTGATACAAGCCTTTACTTCGAGAGCTGTGTTATTGTGGTACGTGCGCAATTGAATTTTTGCCGACTTTCCGTAGATCCGATCCAACACAAAAATACGCAGCTGTCGTTTGAGGAATCGGAGAAAATTCCGAAAAATTGAAAACACAAAAAAAAAATATTTTACAACTGCACACAATATTTTCAAACATATATAAAATATTGAACTCTGCGTTCTATAAATAGAGAAAATAGGAAAAAAAAAATATACTTTGTAAGTTCTTGTAGAGGAAAAAATTATTATAACTCTGACTCATTTATTTTCGATTGTTCTTATTTTGCATGAATTTAAATATGAATACTGCGAGGCGCAAAATCATTAATTTTTTATACAGATGAATTAAACATGAATTTTCATACGTTTGTGCAACAATATCCTTCTATCCGTCGTACGATCTAAAAAAGCAAAGAAAACATCATGACGTGCTCTGAATGTTATCAAAGTCCTAAAACCATGAAATATAAACGTCGAGAGAGCTTGTCGACGTTTTCACAAAGGTTTCAGTTCGCTTCGATTCCATTAACGTCTTCATTTCCCGATATCGCTTTTCCCCGATGAAAAAGATCCAAGTTCGATGATGGCGATGTCGATTTTCTCCGATGGAAAGGAATCCGAATCAACATTGACGATAAAATGTCTAAGTATGACTTTCAAATTCGATAAAAAATAAATATCAAAATTAACAATATGCTTTAAAAAATACTAATCATGAAAATTCAAGTGTTTCACTGCACTTCAATTTTATTTCACAAAAGATTCAAAGCCATGAAAAATTATCATTTTATATTGCCATAACAAATATCTATACATATAATTTTCTTAATTTATATCGTACATAGAGATTTTTCAAAATTGTTCAGGAATTTTTTTCATATATAAAAAAGATTGCTATTTAAATTAAAAAAGACAGATTTTTTTAAATTTAGACTATAAATTTAAAAAATCGCTCGTTTCGCACGCGTGATACATATTTTAGTAGTTATTTACACGCGGTGTGAAAGAATAGAGCCACAATCTTTATCCCGAAGAGAGGAAATGCCGAAAGTTTTTTCAGCCGATCGATGCGAATTTAGCGTTATTATCGAATTATCGCGACTAAAGTCGTAATCGCCACCGCGCTCAACGTAATACACGAGGACGAGTTTAACGCGAGTTTGACAGGAAAAGTCGACCCTTCTTCTCTCGGTTCGTAGATGGGGAGTCCTCGCTCTCACTTTCCCTCTCGAGAGGAGAATCCCCTGAAAGAACGCGCTTGGGGGGGGGGAAGGAGCCCTTCTCTCTTGAAGAAGGGTGAAAAATTGCAGCGACTTATTAAACGGAAAACTTGGCCGCCCCCGGGACGGCACGGGACGAGACACTGGGACCTAAGCCGTGTGCCAGGCCGTGATATATGTATGCCCATCGGGTAAGAAAGTTTTGACGAGCGCGAGCGACTGCTGGCTGCGTTATTATCGGCGATAAATTGTCCAAGTGTACCTCAACCCCAACCGGGACGCGAGAAATGGACGAACGAGTCCGCGATAATCAGAAAACAAGAATGATCACCGGTTGAATGCGGGTAGTGTAGTAATTCTTGGCTGCGATTTAAGGATGTGTCATGTGTCAAAATCATGTGTCATTGACAAAAACTTGAAAATTCCATAGACTGTTCTATTATTTCTTCTGAGTATCTGTGCAAAACCTGAGCACAATTCTCTTAACAGTTTGAAAATTATTTAAGTTTGAAGTTACTATTGATCCTTATGGAAAATCGTGTATTGTAGCACTTATTGATAAAGTTGACAAGAAAAAAACATTGTCAACAAAATAAAAATTCTTTTTCACATGTATTAAAAAAAAACTCTAAATATAAATATAAATATTTGTGCAAAATTTAATTTAGATCCACTTACCCGTTTGAAAGTTATCTACTAAAAATTATAAAAAATGTCTCTTCTTTTTCTGCAAATTACTCGTTTTTTTGTTTTTTTTTTTTTGTTTCTTACAGTTGATTTCAGGAAGTATTCAAAAGTTTTCGTCATAAATTAGTAAAATTAATTACAACTATTTTCTGCTACAAAGATCTTAAAAATTATATTATTTTGTAATATTTTAATTTTTTTTAATCAGGATTTATTAATTTAATTTTTTAAACAATATAAACGAAATATGTTAATCTTTTTTTTAATTTTAAGTTTTTTGTTACTATTGTATAGTCAAAACATACATTCTTAAAACATTATAGAATAATAAAAACATGAAATATTTTTTTCATCATTCAAAACTGTACAATAATTATTTCATATGGTGTCCCTAATGTCATTTAACGATGCCAATTAAAAATTCTCGTGAATATAAATAAAGGAAAAAATCTAATTTTTAAGATTCAAACTATAAAGTTTATTTTTCAATCGTAGTTTTATCTTATCACGATTTATCATTGAAAATTTACAATTAATTCAATCCATTTTTTGTTAACAAAAAGTCAATTCCAACATGAACATTTGCAGCACTATCAAAGTCACAAAAGCATCACTTTTTATATTCGTATGTATATTCGGCTATCGGTTATATTTTAAATGACTGCTTAAATGACAGCTGATTTTCCACAATTCAAAACAAAAAAAGCAATTAAATTATCTGCGGCATTTTTCTCACATTATCAGCCAAATCTCCCGAGAATGTCGTCAAAGAAACCGTCACGTTGTAGAAGAGCTGATGGTTAGAAAAATTTTTGAGCTATGTTATGGCTTGAAAATTGTCTACTAAACGATCGACTTTAATGGGAAATGACCTGTCGACCTCACAACGAGAGTGTCGTTTTATATCTAAACCGGCATCTCTCTGCGGATGAGTGCTATCGTTCCTGCCTGTGAGCGGCTTAGATCGCGCTATCTATAGTGGACTAAGCGTGTTTTATACCAACGGCATGAAAAAATAATTCCTTTCAAAATATCTGCGTGAAACGAGTAAGCGGTTTCAGGCGCAGAGTTTATGGATCATCGATTTCCACACGCGCGGCCACTAAAATATAATAATAATCAGTCTCTCCGCGCCGAGCGAAAATTGACGATACGATCATCGCGGGCACTTTTATGATCACCCATCTTTTACGCGATTTATTATGGGCTATAATTAAAATAAATGACGGAAGCATATGTTGTATAACGAACTCTTGCGTATCCTGTTTAATCGGAATGTGTG
This sequence comes from Cataglyphis hispanica, assembly GCF_021464435.1. NCBI lineage: Eukaryota > Metazoa > Arthropoda > Insecta > Hymenoptera > Formicidae > Cataglyphis > Cataglyphis hispanica. The sequence goes on along the minus strand of NC_065954.1, from coordinate 9,051,966 downwards.
TTTTATAGGCAAGCCTAACATTTGTATGTAAATATAACGAGTTTTTTTTCTAATTAATGTATGCTTTTAGAAACATTTAAACAGCTAATAAACTTATTTTATTTTTCAAAATACATATTTTCACACATTGATTATATAAATATTGACTTGCATAATAGCTTCTCAAATGCATGTGCATTCTCTTCGTATTATTTATTTTATTTTTTGCGTTTTATTTTTTATTATTTTATAACATTAAAGTAATTATTTATATTAACAGATATTTCTCTGAGGACATCTTGCTCTTCGTATATTATATTGTATAAGGATGAGGTTGCTAATTAATATTCATGTTGTTTTATTTGCCGATTTCGTATAGTTTTTGAAATCTTTAACAAAAAAAAATTTATTGATTAAAACGTAATTTTCTGATACATATACATTCAATACAGCATATTTTTAGCACATTTATTTATTTAAACATGACAAATAAAATGCGTGAGCAAGAGAGGAGCAAAGCCTCTCCCCTTACATCCCCACTCTGCAAAGTTCTAACTTAACCCAAATCTATTTCTGATTTCATATTAAAATTATTTGGGTTAGGTTAGAATTTTCTCGAAAGGCAGACTGCTCCCTTGCCTACACGTAATAAATATCATAACTTTTTGTATTTTCATAATTTCAATAAAAAATCAATGTCGTCAATTTTCTATTCGAAATTTTTATCACTCTGTTTATTTAATTAATTAAAAAGAGAAAAGAGAAAATAGAAATATTAAAATAAATGTCTTTTTAAGTAAGTAGTATACTTTATGACGTATTGCGACTAAATGACTTTACTGAATAATATAGACACTCGAAATACATTGTAAACAAATATCTGATATAATTAGTTTGTTTAAGTACATAGGTTCATTAAATATTTAAATAATTAAATTATTATATAATAATTAAATTAATATTTAATATTCTCTTTAAATGTATATGGTGTCAGAAAATTACGTTTTAACCAGTAAATCATTTTCATTAAATATTTCTAAAATTATATAGATTGCCAAATAAAACAAAGTAAATATTAATCAACAACCTGTAAATGTAAAGTCATCAATCATCGATGAGATATCCGTTAATGTAAATAATTAACATTAACAGTAATCTATAACATTTGCAAATTTAATTTTACGGAATTACATTAATTTCTCAATTCTTTAACATTGCAATATTGCAGTTTATCATTTTTATCTGTGATTCCGTCGATGTGTATTTTTCAGTCAATTTACGTCACTCTCAGGCAGACTTGCGTTCAATCGCCGGGTCTCAATCCTCGGATAGATCAGCCCCTAGACGATTCGGCGAGAACGTTCTATATCCGAACCGGCATCTCTCTCCGCGAGTTGTTACCTCTTCTCCGACGCGCTCTCGGTTGTTCTTCCCTACGTTCTTCCTGAAGACGCGCGCGCAGCTTTTCGGATAATTCGAGGCGATAAGCCCGTCGCCGATGAGAAGGTTTATCGTTAAAGGGGTTTTCCCCAAGAACCGTGCGGTGTCGACGAGAGAATGCGATGATCAACCTCAGGATTGTTTTCTCGCTCCTTCCTCCCCCTCCCCGCCCCCGGCCCTTTTTCTCCCCGATTTCTCTTCGTAAGAGATTCAAAGCAGAACGGGAGGCCAGGCGTAAGTAAGGAGCTACCTGAAAGAGGAGGATCAGCACGAGGGAGAAACGAGACTTAAGCCGGTGACTCGTAAATCGCGGCGATCCGTATCCTCGCTCGCCGAGAGTCGATTGTCTCGGACGATCGATCGATCCCGCGAGCCAGGAAGCTGGAATGAAAATGCAGCGAAGAGGGGGAGTAACGGTCGATTAAGAGGAACGTAGATAATTCCGAAGGCGTTTATTACCGCGGGTCAGCATAGAACGGCTATAAAAAATGTACGAACAGTCATTGATCGTGTCGGTCTATCATCCGCGGCATTAAGGAGAACAAAAAAAGGATTCGAAACCGAACGTTACTCGAAACATTCGACAATTTACATGGATTTACACGAGCCATTCGCGCATTTTTCTAGAGCGATGGGACGATTCGAATGAAGCGGTTCCAATTCGCTCGATTTGTAAATTGACGCGTCCCGGAATTGTGCCGAAGGCTATGAGCGGAGTCTGTTGGTCCTTGGCCAACTTTTCGCGCGAACAATTGCGAAAGTGCGTGGCGAGTGACAGCTCAAAAACTCGTTTCGACAGCGTCATGATTGAGTCTCTCGTTACTGGCTCGTGTCCTCGATTTTACTCATGTTTTGAGATTATTCCGTCAATGTGTTTATTTAGGGCACAATTTGCAATTAATTGATATATATTTTAGCATTATTTTGACATAAGAAGAACATCACTGTTTATATGTAATGTGTTTTTTAATTACTCTCTCTTTTATTATGAAAAAATTTAAAAATAAATTTTCTTCCCTTTTTATATTATCGACGTTATTACTCGCAGGAAGATGTCGACTTAATAATAATAATAATAATATTCTTTATTGTGCAGCAAATGATCAAATTTACAGAGAAAGTAATTAAGATGTGAGCAAAGGTTTGTTGCAGCAATGGGCGAAGGCAGGCTGAGATTATGCCCAACCTGAAAATAGCCGTAGATAAGCTAGAAATATGACCTAAAATAAGTACACATGAAATGTATTGATCATAGTATTGATAGAGTATAGTAAATGCGTGATTGCGTAAATAAGTGTGCACATGAGATGTATGCATATGTATAAAATTTTGATGCTGAGAACCAGCAAAATCAGAGTCACGCAGAGTTATGTGAGATTTTGGCTGATAAAGAGGATGCGGTAGACCTGAAAGAGGAAAGAGAAGATAAGGAGCGGATGGAGGAAGAAAGGGAATTAAAATATTTCACTGTTAAGTAGGAGAAAGAGTTTTGAAATTTAGAAGTGCGATGAGAGGTGAAGGCGAATTGGGATTGAGAGCGAGTAGTTAGATCAAACCCGCTATGGAAGTCGAGATTGAAATGCAATAAATTGCGAAGGTAGCATGAGATGCCGGAGTGGATGATGTTATAAGAGAAACAGCACAGGTGTAAAATGAACCGTTGATGTGAGTGATCCATCCAGAACGGCGGAATAGAGGGGTCACGTGATCAAATTTTCTTGCCCCGTAGCAGAAACAAAGACAAAAATTCTGTATCCTCTGTACGCGGTGGAATAGGCGCTGGTTGAAGCGTGGGACAAAAACAACATCAACGTACAATCATCGAACAATGATAGGAGAGAGATTGTGTTCACAAAAACAAGGAGTTTTTCAGGTTAGGTTACGTTAGAATCCCCTCCGAAAGAACATGTCGGAAGGGATATAGCATGCGAAGACGAAAGTAGACGACTTGATATTTAATGGAGATATGGCGATCAAAAGACCAGGACGAATCCAAGCATGCCAAGAATTTTAATGTTATTCTGTTATGTTAGATAACAATGTTAGATATAAGACGATATTCTCTTGTGTGATCGATAGATCCTCGACATCAAAGTCGATCGTAAATAATTATCGAATCATAATAAATCCAAAATGTTTTTATGTCCAATTTTTACGACGGTTTCTTCAACAATATCCTCAGGAAATGCGGTCGATAGGGGAAAATGTAAGTTTTCTCCTTTTTTAAAGAGAATATAGAAAAAAATTTCTTTGAAATTGGTTTTGTTTGCAACTATCGATCCAATTTAATGCTACGATACTGTTCAATCATTCTAAAAAATTGTTATTCATCGCGGTCTCGGCGTTGCGATCAACTTAATGCTTATTTCCTGGACACGACGTTCCTGGGAATCGGAATTCTCGAGGCGATCTCAGGAGCGAAGTTGTTTCAAGCTGGTGCAGGGCCAGTCGCTCGACCGGCCACGTTTTTTGTCTGACGAGTCGTCGTCCCTGCGCGACGGCTATATTGAAAGAAGAAAGAGAGAGAGAGATAGAAAAAGGCCCAGAGAACGAGAGCAGCTCCGGCAAGAAGGTAAAATGCGAGTAATCTGAACACATCGATTCATCTCGCGGCGCGGATCGATGCCATCGCGTGTCGATCGAGAAGCGCATTTTCTCTTGAAAAAGTAGGAACGCCCCAGTGCACTTAAATTAATTCGTTCAACCTATCCTTTGTAGGAACAAAATGAAATACAATCTCGCATTTCTACGATAAAAAGAAAAGGTATCGAGATTAATTTGTTTACGGCCGAGATAGGAATCGTGACGTTAAGGAATCCATTTAATTCCATTTAATTGTGGTCATTTAGATTTATACCGTCTGAACTTAGATCTTTAGAGAACGATTTAATTCTCTTTTAAAGACATATTTGGCTGATACGGAAATTTTGGCTTCATTTGTATTCGATTGGTTTTTTATTTTTATCAAGATTGAACAGAATTAATCTTTTATAGAATAACAAAAAAAATTTGTAATTTTTTTAATTTATTTATTATATTTTTGTAAGATTAATTGTTCGCTTATCTTCGCGGTAGTAATTTATTTAATATCATGTAATACAATGTATATATAAATTTTATTTAATTTTTTTATTTTAAAAAATTTATTTTATTTCAAAATATTTAATAAAAGAAAAATTAATAAGTAATAATTTTTTCTATAGTTATCCAAAAAATACTGATCATCATTTAACATTTATAATTCTTTAGATTACATATCTTGTAAAATAAAAAAGCGTAAAAAAAGACTTATTTTTTACATATAAAGTAAATCTAATTTTCGTGGTTAATAAAATAAAATAAAATAAAAAAAAAAAAAAAAAACAAGACAGAAATTTAACCAGCGTCAATATTAACATCGACAACCAGGTGCCTCACACGTTGAAAATCGCATCAATTATGCCCCATTACTTCGCATTGCGTCTTCCATGCGCAATCGAGAGAAGAAGCGAAGTGCTCGTAAATTTTCGAAATTAAACGGCCGTCGAAGCGCTGGAAATTAGACGACAGGCGGTAAAGGGAGGGGACACCCAGCCCGGGACGTGGGATGGTTGGACCAAGGTCTCGCGAAGTTGCGAAGGACCCTTCGTCCTTCGGGAGTGTCTTGGAAGAGAGAAGACAGCGGCGGATAGAGTCCCTAACGAACTTATCCCGAAGGCTGAGTGCTGCCTCCGGCGCGGCTGGAGACGTACACTCGCGTTTCCGTTTCATAGGCGTACTATATATCTTCAATATATCGTAATACAATTTTAAAGAAGTTTATCCCACTAAAAAAACCTATACTATAGAAAATCTGCATAAGATACAAATACAGTAATTGTGAAAAGTATTTAGATATCAGGTGTAAAAAAATATACGCAGATATAACTATTTAAAAAAAAAAAGTGTAAGTAACTGTAAAAATATATGTATGAATATATACACGTAGATATTTGAAGAATAATAAAATTAAGTATATATAAAGACAGGTATTCGTAAAAAAATAATGTGTAGAGTTAAACGTACATATAAATATTAAAAATGCATACTTATGCATGAGAAAAGATTAATAAAATTATATCTATGCAGAAAATTGAATGGAAATTTGAGAGAAATAGGCTGCGCCAATGTGACGTACTTTTGTACGGTGCGCGAAAGAGGAAGAAGAAAAAAAGGGATGGTAGAGGGAAAACGGACTCCTGTGGAAGAAAACTCACTTTCCGCTTCGAATCAGTCGGTCCCGCGCGCACATCCTTTTCCACCGTCAAAGTCGGAGAAAAACCGGCGGGAATTCGTGCACTGAAATACGGAAGAAGAAACGAAGTTGGAGGGCTGATCGAAGGGGTAACGATATGCGGGAGGAGAGAAAAAGCGGACGATCGATGACGATCCGCCGCGCGACTGATGACCGGCTCGACCTTTAAGTGATCTCTGTGCAGGAAGGACGAGGCATAACATCGATTCGCACGTTGGAGGCGTAGATTATGATCCACCTTATCCTCCCATTCCCCACTCGATTGCGCGCTTATGGATAAATGGCTGGGACGACCGCTTCATTCTTATACGAATTAATGCGAATTTATCGACGAACGCGTGTATGTATGTATTACACGACCGACAACAACACAGGGCGGGACACAAATCTCTGTACCGTTTCATTTCGCTATAACTCTCGATCCTCTGAAATTATCCTTTTCAAAAGAATGTATGATGGTTATTCATCATTCCGGGATTGAAAATCGGTATACGAATTTGTAGAGATGTACATTATTTGAAATAGATGCATTTAAAATTGAAATACAAAATGTAGAATGCCTATTTTGTATTTTGCATTTAAAATACATTTTTCAAGAACCATTTTACATTTTCATTTTAATAGTTTTTATTACTCTTTTCTATTTCAAGTGCACTTTTCTTGAATCTCTGTATCGTTTCATTTTTCTGTAATTTTCAATCCTCTGAAATCATCCCTTTTAAAAGAATGTACGATGATTATTCGCCATTCCCGCAAGAAGGGATTGAAAATCGGTATTTGAATTTATTAGAGATGTACATTATTTGAAATAGATGTATTTAAAATTGAAATACAAAATGTAGAATGCCTATTTTATATTTTGCATTTAAAATACATTTTTCAAAAACCATTTTACATTTTCATTTAAATAGTTTTAATTACTCTTTTCTATTTCAAGTGCACTTTCCTTGAATCTTTGTATCGTTTCATTTTTCTGTAATTCTCAATCCTCTGAAATCATCCCTTTTAAAAGAATGTACGATGATTATTCGCCACTCCGGCAAGAAGGGATTGAAAATCAGTATTTGAATTTATTAGAGATGTACATTATTTGAAATAGATGTATTTAAAATTAAAATACAAAATGTAAAATGCCTATTTTGTATTTTGCATTTAAAATACATTTTTTCAAAAGCCATTTTACATTTTCAATTAAATAGTTTTTATTACTCATTTTCTATTTCAGATGCATTTTTCTCGCAAACTAAAAAATTAATAGAGATATCGATAATAATTCTAAATAATGATAAATCAATGTATTTGTGCAATACTGCATTGCACTTGTTCATCGTAAGATAGATTTTAGATTAAATGTTTATTAATTTAGTTATTGTGGAAAATGATAAGCTTAACGTACACTAAGGTAGGTTCACACGGATACTGGCTAATACGTCAGTATGCGTAACCAATCCATTGCCACCATTCATGTTGGCGACGTATGTAAATACCACGCAGTGATGCCAGAATATACAAATATTTTATATAAGAAATAAGAATAGATAGTAAGATATAATCTAATAAATAGAATCTATTTAATAGATTAGATAGTAAAAAATATGAGAATTTAAATATAAATAAGAATATAAATATTAAAAAAATAATTTTTATTTTAAAAGAACCATTTTAAAAATATTATCTATTTTCTATTTTTTTTAATTTTGAATGAATCTAAAAAGCACTTTGCATTTTCCATTTTCAAATAGAAAGGTTCCAACTTTTTCACATTTTCTATTTCAAATAGATTCGGATACCCATTTTCCACATCTCTAGAATTTGTGTGTGTTATGTATGAGCAAATAATAATACACAATGCTGGTAAATTATTACTAAAACTATTGCTGTTATATTTTTAAGATTAAAAATGTTTAAGTTTTTATATAAAAACAAATTGATTGATCTTCTCTCGTAGTGTTCTCTCATAGTTTAATGAAAAAGTAATTTTTAAAATATATCTCACTTCTCTCTCTCTTGACACTGATACACTGATGAATCCTTTTTTTTTTTAAAGACCGTAACGATAACGTGATGCATATAAACGATCGCGTGACTTTTCCAACGCGATACATTATTACACTGCGGGAATGTTGTTATCGCATTTAATCTTAACGCAACGCGCACGTGCAAACTTGTATTGTATGTACATGTCGGTTAAACCGTCGCATCGTTCGTGGTTTCCACCGGCTTAATCACCACCTTACTTATAATTAATACGATACAATACACATCGACGCCATTCGTGGCTGACGTGCGGTTCTTCTGCTTTACGCGTCTCTTCCCCTTCCTCTTCGACTGTTCTTCCGTCCGACAAACGACCGTTCTTTCTCGACCGTTCCATTCATCTAGCCTGATGACTCTTCACCGTCGTTTTCATCGTGTGCGCTGTTTCGAAAATGACCCTACGATTAGCTAATAAGCGCTAATAAGCCCCATCGTGGAAAAAAAAACACGGCGGAAAATTAAAGCGTGGCACAATATCTTCTCTAAATGCTCACGCGAGCGCATTTATTCGCCTTCCACTACTAGTGCTTCGTGTGTTGCCCAGTTCGAGATATAAAGTCAGTGCTCTCGGACGGAGAAGAAGAATGGAACTCTCTGAGAGAAGAGCACTTTACTTTGTATCTCTCGCGAAGCATTTACTACGTTGAAGGAAGCGTATATGCAGTCCACATTTTAATACGCGCAGAACAAATAAGAAACACGGTGAGATTGTGGTAATGGAGAAGTTCGGAATCGAGAAGTTAATTTACCGTAAAAGGTGTTTTTTTCCAGTGCGTGATTCGCGCCAGATTTCCGAGTATGATATTGTTGCTAATTTTGTGAAGAAATGATTGAAATTTATGTATGGGAAAGAGAAAGTATAGGACATTGAAAAATTATTATATGTACTCTACATATGAAAACTAATTCTGTACGACTTATATATATCATAGATAGATTACATAATCCGTCGTTTTATAAAATGTCTAGGCATTTTATAAAGTGCGGCCATATTCTCAAATCATGGTTGAAAATAAAATATTTTACAATTTAGCTAAAAAATTTAGTCTTTTTATAAAACGCTAACAAGCGACCCGTCATATTGTCAAACGTAACGATTTGTACATCGTTTTAAATTCTGACTGGTTCATTTCAATCATTTTCTGAACTGTCTTTGTAAAACAGTCATTTATAAAAAATTAATAGATAATTATGTTATTTATAATATTAATAGATAATTATGTGTATTTCTAAATAAAAAAAAGCTTGTATGAACACTTGTATTTATTGTATTATTGTACTTATTGTATTTGTTGTATTTATATATTACAATTAAGATTTTATAAAAGTAACATAAATAAAATTCTCAAAATAATATTTGAAAAGTGTATATATATATATATATATATATATATATATATATATATATATATACACAAGATGTCCGGCGTCAATCGCATCACCCGTCGTATGCAGATAAAGCAGATAAAACTGAAGAGAAAAGTCCTGTACCATTTTTTTTTATAACACTTAATAAGAGAGTTATTATTGAGTAAAGTCTGGCCAATCGGCGACGATCTTTAGCCAGACGCACGTCAGTGAAACGCTGTAAACAGCTGAGCGCTCACGCACACATGCTAAGCGCGCAGCTCATTGACGTGCGTCCAGCTAAAGGTCGGCGCTGAATTGCCAGACTTCACTCACAATAATAACTCTTTTATTAAGCGTTATCGAAAAAAATGGTACAGGACTTTTCTTCTCAGTTTTGCCTGCTCTACCTGCGCACGACAGGTGATGCGATTGACAGGACTGTATATACACACAAATAATAAAAAGAAATATAAGCGTGAAAAAAATAAAAAAGACATTCATTATGACTATTTTATTAAATGTAACATAAAGTAGTCGATAAAAACGTGTCGTTTATAAAATGATTGTTGCGTTTGACAATTTAAGTGGGTCGCTTATTAGTGTTTTATAAAAAGACTAAAATTCTTAGCCAGATTGTAAAATATTTCATTTTCAACCATGATTTGAGAATGTGGCCGCACTTTATAAAATGCTTAGACGTTTTATAAAACAATGGATTATAGATTATATAATCTGGCTATGACATATATATTTACAGGATATGATATATATGTAGTCACGAAGCGTTGACAGAAGATATGCATTTTTTGATGTACAAAATAGAAGATGATCACCGAAGCGAAGCAGAAATCACGGGAAGCGTAAAAAGTAACGCGACCGAAATGGAATCACGATCCTTCAGATGACTTTTCCCTCGCGACGGTCACAGCTCAGTCGCCACCCTTAAAATTATCCTACATAAAAAACGAGCTTGGAAAAAGCCAAGGGCGAATGCGATCGAGGGATCGAGTTTTCAAAACTTTTCCAAATCTCTGGGCATAATGTCTCTTCTAAATATAAGATAAATTCATAAATTAAACATTCTTTTCTTAAAATATTTTTTCGCAGATTTCATCTTCTTTCATAATGAAAGATTTTTGTATAAAAAAAAATATTACGATATGCAATTAGTAGATTGAGAGCTTAAGAAATTAATAGCGTTGAGAAAAAAGATGTATCGATCCAAGCGGATTTTTCTATTTGTCAAGATTTAATCTAAGACGAACTGAATATTCTCCGAACGAAATCGAGACCTCCAGCCGGATATGCAACGGCTTTTTCATCGATCAATAATTTTCATGGCGCATCGCGGCGCGCCTTTCTTCGCAAACGTATGCCTGCGGAATGCATAAGAAGAATGGGTATAGGCGAAGCGACCGTCGAGCTCTCTATCCAGCGCACATTCATCGTTGTAAGACCGCGATGCGCGATCCAGCATTCGAGCTGCCATCCCGTAAAAATTCACTACGAAGCCAAAGGCGGACTATCGCTAACCTGCACTCGCCACTCTGCAGCAAATGTGCACTATATAATCTCACAACAATGAATCTTATGAGACTCGCAAAATTTAATCTCGTTTATATACATATCTTGCATTTTTTGAATTAGGTCTCAATTTCTAATTTTAAATTTCTAACGCACAATATTTCGTTATATCAAATTATATTTGTCTTTACAAATATTATAACTATAATTTGGATTTACATATATCAAAAAAGAATTTAATTTAATCATATATCATCCACTTTGTTACTTTTTTATAATAAATAAAACAAAAATTCTTTCTAATATATCTATATATATATATATATATATATATATATATATATATATACACATATACACAGTGTCCTAGACTACCCGTACACCCCTTTTCTTTCAAAAACTAAGCATTTTAGAGAAAAACGTTTTGAAGAAAAATTGTATGGTTTTGAGGGGAACATAAGATGGTGTCATTGGTTTGACCTTGGATGGCATCGTTAAGGTCAAGTCAAGGACACCTTTAATTTTTAAATGGAATTCCCTAATTTTTATTGCATATTCTTATAGCTTATGTCGAGAGCTTTCCAAAACACTATAATAAAGTATTTTTTCATTAAGAATTTTTTGAGTTATTTTGTATCTTAATCTAACATATTTTAATATAAAATATAAAATATCTCGAAAATTATTTAGTTTTCGATAATTGTATCGTAATACTTTTATGTACAAAATAATAAGATGAATCAAATGGTGTACAGAATATAATTGTTTTTTAAAAAAGTATGCAATTATTTGCAATATATTTTTCTATAACAATTATTTATTTTTTCTTTACACCATTTGATTCATCTTATTATTCTTAACACTAAATAATTTTCGAGATATTTTATATTTTGGAAAGCTCTCGACATAAGCTATAAGAATATGCAATAAAAAATAGGGGATTCCATTTAAGAAATTAAAGGTGTCCTTGACTTGACCTTAACGATCCCATCCAAGGTCAAACCAATGACACCATCTTATGTTCCCCTCAAAACCATACAATTTTTCTTCAAAACGTTTTTCTCTAAAATGCTTAGTTTTTGAAAGAAAAGGAGTGTACGGGTGATCTTGGACATCCTGTATATAAAATACTTAATCAAAAAATACTTTATTATAATGTTTTGAAAAGATCTCAAGAAGGACTATAAAGATAAAAAATGAGGGTTTCCATTAAAAAAAAAAAAAACTAAATAAATAAATTGATCTTGAAACAATCTTGAAAAGTCATCTAAAATTTCCTAAAACATCAACTGTCTCCCTTGAAGTACTGCAACATTTATTTGAAACATTTTTTAAGCTAACGCAAAGTTTCTGAGAGATTCTAGTGGATTGATTAAAATGATCACTCCCTGCAAATCGCATTATGTATTTCTGACAGTCAGAAAAAAAATAACAAAAAACTGAAGACTCAATTCTTTCTCCAATTGTAATATGTGAAAATACATATAAATATGTTTATTTATATTCTATAAAAAAATGTATATACATCTTATGTTACATATAATCTTCATATATAAGTTGAAAATTGGATCGCCTATATCGAGGAAGTTGATACACGCGGCTTTCGATTTTCTCCTCGCTTTCTCGAGGAAGCTCAAGGAATCTGTTCGCGTAACAGCCGGATATGAAGCTCGTTACCGTCGGTGGAGATCCTCCTTCGTAAATCCGTCTTCGATCATCCTTGCGGTGCGCACGCATAATACGAGATGTGCCTCTCTCTCTCTCTCTCTCTCTCTCTCTCCATCCGTCCCACCCTTCCTTATTCCAAGCCGATCGTGTAGCGCGAGCGAATTCTCCCATTCTTCGTGCGTGACGTATAGAGTTACGCACGCGTTCTCGCATTCCTAGGTACACAGATGAAATTCGATATCGTTTGCGCCGAGGACTGAAGGGACTGGAAGTGGCGCGAGGCGAGGGCAAGAAACGCGAGGTAGAGTCGCGAGATCGATCGTTATCGCCTATCACGTATGGCTGCACTTGTCGATCCGTGCGCTTTCGTATATACGCGGGCAAACGAATCGGAGCCAAATTGCATCCCTTCCTTCCCTCTCCCTCCTCCTCCTCCTCCCTTCCCCCTTCCATCAAATGCATCTTCGCCGCAGCATTCTCGCCGAGACTTTTTTGCGTCTCTCGATTCTCGTCGCTCGCCCTTGCCCGTGCACTTAGTGCGTCATTGTTAGCATCCTGTCCGAATTCTTATCGACCTCCACGATGCAGAAACAGGATGCAAGATTATGCAAGGAGGGAACCATATAACACGTGTACCGTTTATAACGCCCGCGCACTGCATGCGAAACGTATTATGTGCCTATCATTTCATTTTTAAGAATAATAAATACTTCGAACAATGGAAAATAACGGTCAATTTCGAAAGAGAAAGCTTCTCTCGTGTTAATTCAATTATGTAATCGGTTCCCTAAAAAATTTCTATAAAGGAAAATTATTCTAATCTTCGTTTTCTATCATTTTTGAGATTTATATTCATAAAAATTCGTGAGCTATACTTATGTAAAACCACACTACTATTTTCGAAATGTGTAATAATTAAAAAAATATATATATATATATATAATTTATTTAAAAATAAAATTTTAGAGATATAATATGGTATCTACTCAAATCTCGTTAAAAAATTCTCTAAAAATTCCCTAACCTTCTAGGAATTTTTATTCAAAATCCCAGGTAAAGAAAATATTTTACAGATTTTTTGCTGCAATTTCCTAAAATAAGTTTTTTTATTGTACGTGTCTAGTAATGTTTTTCATTCATGCGAAGAAACATCTAAGTTTCAATTGCTACATTTACAAATGTACTAAAAAAAAAAAACTGAATAGTTTTTTTAGTTTTAGTAATTTTCGTTAAGATAAAAATTTATAACTTGCATAACATTTCCATCTTTTATTAGACACTAAAAATTAAAATAAAGAAAATTTATCAATATTTTTTGCATAATTAATATTTTTTTAAGACATTGAATATATAAACAAAAGATATATATTTATAATATATTTTAAACACAATTCACAACTTGGCTTATCGACAGATTGCCTACTGCTTACAGTATAAAAGCAAAATTATTAGAGAGTATTTTTTTTTAAATTCCCTGCGTCTCAATAAAATTCCATAAGAATTCCCTGATTTTCCCAGGTACAAAAAAAATTTCCTCAGAATTCCAGATTTTCCATGTTTTTCCATATAGACTCCAGTGTCTTTATGGAAAATCTGGAATTCTTAGGAAATTTTTTTTGTACTGATACAGACACTGATATAAACTCACAACGAGATACAAGAAGGGCGAGATGAGGAAAGGAGAAAAGTATAAAAGCGAAATAAAGAATGAAATTGTACGATTAAAAAGATAATATTATATTGTAAAGGCGAATAGAGTGAATGTAGAATCACGGCCGAGATATCGAGGTTAGTGAGAGAAATCGTGCAATTCTTCCCTGTGCGAGACATTAACTTTTCCGCGATCGTTGTAAATTAGAGCAAGAGTTAATAAAAAACTGAAGAGTTAGGAGGTTGCGAAAAGAGAGAGATCTAGCTGATCAAGCTTTTTTCTCCCACGCGTATAACAATCCACGTGTTCCATCGTAATGTGACATGTTTCGCACGATAATTCGCTCAATGTGGGCCGCATTTAAGTGAAAGCCGACCCAGTTGCATCGCGATGCGCATGATCATAGATTTCGGAAGACCGAAATTTGGCCTGTTTTTTTTATTCAATAAATGTGCTGCTCTCAGTAAAACGGAGCACCTGAACCACTTCAACGACAAATTGCGGCATCTCGATGCAATTCATTTTCAACTTGTTATTCAGCTTTCGAAAAAAAAAAAAAAGTTTTTAAACCTACATTACGGAACGTAATTAATGTTTGTGACATCGTAACAACCATAATTTTGTAAGTACAAAAGAGCAACCGCTTAAATGCATTTGTCAGGAAAATTGAACATTTATATTGTTATACAAGAATAGAAAATTAAAATAAAATTGACAATGTTCGTATCAGAAAAGAATCTTTGCAATTATAGGGTCATAAATTTTTATTAATTTAATTTTTTTTTAATTTAATTTTTTTAATTTTTTTAATTTAAATTTTAAAATTACCTTGTTTCAATTAATATATTTTTATTATATTAATAATTTTTATTAATATAATAAAAATAATTATTATTAAGGTAATAAAAATTAATGTAAAAAAAATAAAGAATAGTGAAATCGATCACGTCTATGTAAAGTGAATCATCTTCTAAATTTTTCCACTATCAAAAAAGATATTTAAGAAAAATTAAAAAGATTTTAACACAAAGAAAAAAATAGCAACAAGCCTTATGACTCATTACTAAAAAAATCAAAATAAAATGACGACCATACATATTTATAAGAATCTAGAATTACCGAAAATCACTTTCGTTATTAAATAATAATAAAGTTGTTAAAAAACTTGAAAAAAATAATTATATAATAATAATAAAGATGAGGCAATTATAATTGCAGGCGCACCTCGAATGCTCTTTAATGTCGAATTCAACATCAATTGACAGCATTAAAATACATCATTCATGGCGCAAAAGGGTTAGAGTACGGCCGCAAAAGGGATAATCCCTTTTCCATTGTGCGGTAGCTTAAACTCACCGACCTTACGAGCGTGAGTATTCGAAAGCGCGTGGGACGTACACGGAAAATCGTGCGGACGCGTATGGCGACGTTAAGCCGCAATTATGCGTCGGGCTTAATCGTCGGCGATTGAGCTAAATGGCCGCGATTTTTGTGCTCTTTATGCGCCGCCGGCTCGCCGATATCTGCAATTGCCCAGTCCCGATATATATTTTACAATTCTGTATCCCCTCGAGTGCGCGTCGACGATCGAACGCGTGGGATGTACGAGTAGTCGAGCAGGATGGAGAGCCCGAGTAAATTTTTATCGTCTTTCTTCTTTCACTTGAGGCTTGTCACACTTCATCGATCACGCATCACGGATGTATAAACAGGTAGATTGAAAAAACAACGAAGAATTTTATATGTCTAATATTGATGAAAAGATATAAATGAAAAAGATCTCTTTCTGTTTAAAATAGAATAAAGTATGTATAAATACAAAAACATCATAATTTAAATTATATTGAATAATTTTTTATAATTATGCATTCTTATATTAAAATATTTTTTGACGATCATTCAAAAATTATTATTTAACATATTTTTATTTTTAGTAACAAATGATTCCGCTCTATATAATTTTTTTTTATTTAAAATCGTTTTATAAAAAAAAAAATTTTCAGAAAAATTTTTACAAATTCAGAAATTACCAGAAATGTAACGATCAAATGGATAGAGCTGTATCTTATTGTTAAAAAAAAATAAATAAATAAAAGAGATATGTTTCTGTTTAAAATAAAATCAGGTATAAATACAAAAAAAAATAATAAATTATATTGAACATCTTTTCAATAATTATACATTTTTATATAAAATATTTTTTGGCGATGATTCAAAACAAATTATTATTTAACACAATTTTACTTTTACTAACAAACTAATGATTTCTCTCTACATATATTATTTATCCTTTTTTTTTATTTAAAATCATTTTCAATGTAAGAGAAAGAATTTTCAGAAAAATTTTCACAAATTCAGAAATTATTAGAATCATGAAATGTAGCGGGCAGATAAATAAACAGATAGATTAGTTTATATCTTATTGTTAGAAGAAGAAGAAAAGAAGGCTAAACAGATATAAAGGAAAGATATGATTACTCGGAGAGGAAATAGACGAGATGTGGCTAAAGCTCGTTCCGGCACCATTAAGCCTATAATGTCGGTGTTTTATTAGATTATTTCGCTTGACAGTTCTCTCTCGACACACGCACAATGGCCGCTTTTGCGACTAAGACTGCAATCGGAATGATACGCGTGGATCGAGCGGACGCAACCGTACCAGAAACGTTATCTCACGAAGAATCCTATTCTACGCAATGTCCGGCAGTAACGCGGAGAATTGTGGACACCGAAAAGCTACGGCGCCCGAAAAAGCACTCCCGGTCGCGACGGGAGGGGACGCAAGTGGAAGAACGGGTGGAGATATGATGTACTGCGCTAATAACCGAACCCACCGGCGGCCGCGGTGGATCCTAACGATGTTTTAAGCCGTAATTAATTTACTGCCCGGCCCCTTACCTAGCTACGCTGGCGATCCAGCCGGCGGTCTCCCTTAAATCCCCTCGTACACGCGCGGTCAATATCGGCGATTCCTTCCGTCGGCGGCGGTGGCGGGCGATCACAAAAAACGCCCCGTCATCGTATATGCGCGCGATATCTACACGCGGCTTTTAAAATCAAATTTTCCATCGATTGATCGGCTGGCACGCGGCGCACGAGTTGCCGCGCCACCCCTTCCAACCCTTTCCTTTTCCCCTTCCATCAGAATGTAGGATACCTATAATCTGACCTTAAAGTTATTTAGAACTTCGAAGGATCATTTTGACGCGCTCGTGAATCCACAATATTCTCTTTTGGGAGATGTCTACTGAAATCTTGTAAAAAAATTCCTTGAGTTTCCAGATATTTTTGTTCAAAATTTCAGATAAAGACAATTTTTGTTTTAATTTTTTGATACTGTCGAAAATAATTTTTTTATTGCAACAAATAAAAACAAGTAAGAAATTTTGCAAATTAGAAATTTGCACATTGCTTCCTCATAATTTTATTTCTTTTCTTTCATAATATCAGTACTCGTAATTACAAATACGTCCCAATTCAACATCAATCATCCTTTAATGATATTTTATTCATGTAAAAATATTTAACCCGATATCACAAAATTTGCGGAAGTTAAAACAATCACATCCTTTGTTAGAAAAATTAAAAATTTCATAAAAAATAAACTCTTTCACCAATTCTCATTTAATTTAATGCCAACCATTCTTTAATGATATTCTGTTCATGTAAAAATATTTTGCCCGATATTTCAAAATTTGTGAAAGTTAAAGCACAGACATTTATTGAAAAATTCAAAATTTCATAAAAATTAAATCCATTCATCAGTTCTCATCAAATTCAATACCAACCAATCTTTAATGATACTCTATTCATATAAAAAAATTTAGCCCGTTATCTCAACATTTATGGAAGTTAGAGCAATCACCTTTTTCTGCGCATACATTCGAACATTTTGTAAAAATATATTTTTTTTCCGACGTTTTAAAACATTCTGAATACGTTGGCATCAAATTTGAAAAAAAAAAAAAAATTTCACAAAAACAAAGCTTCCTCTAGAGAAAGCAAAAATTAAAATTGACTAAAATGTTCTGAAACTTCAAGACACTTCAAGTTTTGTAACGCTTTTTTATTGATATCAATTCAATTATATGCGACGAAGTTGCAGCCACTTGAAAATTACCTTTTCTGAAGGAAGAAAGAAAGGTGGCCCTTTAAATTGAATAATTTAAATAATTTTTGCGTAATATATATATATATATATAATTTATAATATATTTTAAACACACAATTCATAACTCGGCTTATCAGCGAATTGCCAATTACTTAAAAGCATTAGCAGATGATTCTTTTTCATAAATTTCATATTTTTTTCCAGGGAGTAGATGGGACTTGACTTGATTAATACGCAACGATAACGTTTAATACCTCGAAATATAGCGCGATCTCCAACGAATTTCCAACCGCGCGATAATCACCGATGATTCAATCAATGATAACTAACGTCCCGAGTTAACGCGCGATGTTAAATTTCTTAGGACGGTTCGTAGCCGCTAATCTTTCACCACGCGGTCCATTCTACATCGCGGCACGAAATGAATGCTGTGCGCGTGAACGCGCGATCATCTCCGTTCACGCGGAATATCTAAATAGCGATCAGTTCGTACGGTACGACAGGTAGGTAGGTAGGTAGGTAGGTAGATAAAGGTAGTTGGGTACACACATCTCCGCAGCGTGTGGGCGTGAGTTGCCGATGGCTTTTTTTTTTCTCTCTCTCTCTCTCTCCCCTTATATCGCGCCCGGTCTTTTCTCACGGCACGCTACCTTGGTTGCGCTTGCGTATATATATATATATATACATGCGACATACATGTCGATCCGTTGCATCCGCGCACGTGTGTCGACGGCGATTCAAATCGGCGGGAAGAGATGCGACTCCTGACTCTCCGCTTCCCTCCCTCCCTCCCTCCCTCCCTCCCGCCCTCCCCTCCCCCCTCCCGACCCGCGCAGCCACCGCAGAATCGCAACGAGATCAACATCGGCTGTTAATGGACGGAATTATTTGCGTGCGGTGATGACGAGATTTGCGGCTTTGGCTGTCGACACTCGAGAGAGAGAGAGAGAGAGAGAGAGAGAGAGAGAGAGCGTGTTGAGGATGATATTACGACGCGTTGCCGGATATAATTAGCGTATGCGTGCGGCATTTCTCTTTTTTCTCTCTCTCTCACTCTCGATCTCTTTTTCGCAGGGTGTAGCCGCGTATTATTTTTGCGCAGGGTAAAAAATCGGGATAAAAGCGTGCGCGCGATAGCAATTTACGCGGCGATCGTCCAGTAAGTGACCGGTAAATTATTGTAATTGTATAGTTGTCAAACAACCGTCTATTTATTTATTACGAGCTGTATTGTGAAATCGTTTTCGTAAGTGAAAGCTATCAATTATATTATTAGAGGATATATTGCGCGATGTCATGTGCGTATTTATTTATGCTGCGCTGCCATTATCATGATCAGCCTTATTTCTCGCTAATGATACGAGCACCGTTTGAATTAATAGTGCTAAGTGACGAGAGTAATCAGATGGATCCGGGAGAATGTCATGACTCTTGACTCTGTCATTATCGCGCGGTGTGTCCAGTGGCTACACTTCGAGAGACTACTTCCATCTATCAATCAAAAATTCGTTGCGCAATAAGGCGAGCTATTTAACGAGAAGTGACTCATCCGTGAGAAAAGAGGAACCGTATATACTTCCGCATGAAAGAGAATGCCGATAGATACGACGAAATTGCCATTGTCGTTGTGATTGCGATGTGGCCTATATCGGAAAGATTACCTTCTCCGTGAAATCCGTCTCATCTCTTGCCGATATTCGGCAACAAGAGAGCTTTTCTTTTTTTTTTCCTCCTCATCTCCGTCGTCCATTAAAGAGAGCGGCTCTTTTCTCTCTCTCTCTCTCCGTGACGGAAAGTACTTGTCCAGAGTATCTCAAAAATACGTAGAGAGCATAAGTACGTTCCTCTCTCCATGTGCCTTGGCTCGGTTCCCTTTTTCTGTCATTTCGCCCGGCAAACATCGCGGTCGTTGTCCCGAGTCTAGGACAGCCGGCGCCCGGCGTCCGCCGGCGTCTGGCGTCTCGGCGCCCGTTTTCCATTTCCCATTCTCCTACACCCTTTCGCGATCCGGTCCAGCCAACCATCGACCGCGCGTGTTGCATCCCGCGGAAAACACGCGAAAAGCGATCGTTGAGTTTGGGGGAATACCGGCGTCGCGACGTCTGGACGGCGAGCAACGAGAGAGACGTTAAGAGATGCGAGAAGTAAATATAGGGTGTTCGATAAATGAATTGGTATGCAAGTGAGAATTGTCGAAATAAAGTCAATCGCAAGTGGATGGCACGATAATGTGACAGGAAATTTTATAATTCAATGATTATTAAATTAAAACCTTACGTTCCTGTATCTCCAATAAAGCTAGCGATGAGGGAGGAAAAGAAAGTAAAAAATTCTTCTGCTCTCTCTTAATGAGTGTCTTGCCTTTACAAAAGTGTAGTCTGTTATAAAAGTGTATCGATAATTATTATTGTTGTTTTACTTTTATGAAACGTGGCAACAAGTAGAAATATTAAGCTCGATTGTTGCAATTTTGAAAACGATTGCGAATAAGAATACTGTAAGTAATAAACAAGTGTTTATACGACCAAACTGGCAATTTATTGTTTGATTATTATATCACGACGTTTCGACCATATGGTTTTGGTCCTTATCAAGTGAAAGTTATAATTAAAAAGTAGAAAGAGAAAAATCGAATGTCAAACTGACATTGTGTCAACCACTATGTTTGGAATACTGAGATCAACATACTGTAAGTGTAATACTGTAAGTGTTGTGCAAATAACCCTGGAATTTAATAGTATACATTTCCACTTTTGAGAGTGAAAAGTCACTTTGAGAATCCAGTATATTGCATATGTAGAAAGCAGCAGCTGTGTGATGTTCAGATAAAGATAAGATATACTTCTCGTTCCATTTCGCGAGAATTTATGCATCAGACATGACAGACAGTCAATTATGCACGCCCGATTTCTGCACGTGTGTCAGGTCAGCGCGAAGAGTGCTTACGTAGACAGGCCAAACACACCCAAAAGAATATAGCATGCGTATTCTTTAATACTTTCAGTTCGCGCAAAAAGTCTCCATTAATGCTGTGCAAACTTACAATTAGAGAAAGAAAAAGAAAAGCGTAACTTTATCGGCGTAACATTCCTAAAGACTCTTCTCGACTCGAGAGAACGTTCTTCTCGTGAGCATTAAGAAAAAGAGATCAACCCTTTTATCCCAAATATTTTTTGCCGCTCCCGCCTCCCGTCTCTAACGAGTGCAATTATCTTAATTGCGAATGGAAGATCGCGTGCGCAGAAAAATTTGCATCGAAACGCGCATTATGCGCCCTAAAAGCGACGTTTTCTTCTATTCACACAACTTCTCAGGCATCGTTTGAGAATAATACTTGAAAAAATAAAAAGAACTATAAGCATAAAATAAAAAGAAAAAAAAACGCATTTATTATGACTATCAAATGTAACATAAAATAAGGTCGGTAAAAATGTGTCATTCATAAAATGCTGAAATTAATCAACCAGAATCTATGTACAAATCGTTGCGTTCGACAATGTGGCGGGTCGTTTGTTAGCGTTTTATAAAAAACTTTTTTATAAATTTCTTTTCTAGATATTTTTTAAACTTCTGAACCAGATTGTAAAATATTTCATTTCCAACCATGATTCGAGAATATGGCCGCATTTTATAAAGTGCGGCCATATTCTCGAATCATGGTTGGAAATGAAATATTTTACAATCTGGTTCAGAAGTTTAAAAAATATCTAGAAAAGAAATTTATAAAAAAGTTTTTTATAAAACGCTAACAAACGACCCGCCACATTGTCGAACGCAACGATTTGTACATAGATTCTGGTTGATTAATTTCAGCATTTTATGAATGACACATTTTTACCGACCTTATTTTATGTTACATTTGATAGTCATAATAAATGCGTTTTTTTTTCTTTTTATTTTATGCTTATAGCTCTTTTTATCTTTTCAAATATTATTTCCGAGAATTTTATTTGCTATAAAATATTAGAAAATTATTTATAAAATCTTTTATATTTAATTATTTATAAAATCTTTTTAAAATCATTTATAAAATCTTAATTATAATAAATATAATAAGTATTCATAAATACAATAAGTAATAAATACAAGTGTTCATACAAGTTTTTTCTCATTTAAAAATACATCTAATTATCTATTAATATTATGACATAATTACCTATTAATTTTCTATAAATGACTGTTCCATAAACACAATTTATTCAAAATATTGTATATAAAATGTTCGTAAAATATATATATATATATATATATATATATATATATATATATATATATATATCATAAAATAATTTCATGATTTGAGAATGTGACTGCACTTTATAAAATGCCTAGACGTTTTATAAAACGACACATTGTATTCGGATGCAAATTTTTCTGCGCGCCTGTTATTTTCCATTCCTACAGAAAAAGACTGACATATCCATACATACATAAGAGAGAAAAAAAAGAGAGTGAGTGAGGGTGGGAGAGAGGGAGGAAGGGAGAAAGGCAGGAAGGAGTAAGAAAGCTCTCGCATTAATAGCTTATATTAAGCTTCGTCAAAAGTCACGGCCATTGTACTGAAAAAGCAGCCTTTTCCACCGATATCCGGCAGGTTCCACGACTTACCTCTCTCGATTTACCTCTGTCGCACATTCCATCGCCGTTCTCATCGCCGTCTCGCGATAACTTAACGAGTAGATCGAGTTCACAGCCGGCGCTTGAAGGGTTAACGGCCATGCGAAAGGAACGCTCGTTTCTGCCCTGCTTTACGTAAACGAGAAAGAAAAAGAGAGAGCGGATCTCAAAGTTTTATATATCCGTTCTCTTGGGTTCCAACACTTAATCTTAATTCGCTCGTTGATCGCGAACCAGACCGGCTCCTTTCTTCCTCTCTCTCTCTCTCTCTCTCTCTCTCTCTCTCCTCCCTCTCTACCAACGTTAAGATAATAGCGCATAATTAATTATTACTTTTGAAATAACCGGATTCAATCTCCTTATATCGGTTTTACAGCCAATTTACAAAGATAGCGAGGCAAAAACGGTGCTTATGGGTATCTACTGGCCTTAAAATATATACGGGATCTCGTTTATCTGGCTCATTGGCCAGATAAATCTGACATGAGTTATGAATTCCGTGGAATTAATAAAAAAGATGGTTAGTGGTTTTGATAAAAAAATTTTACTGCAATTACTTCTTTCAGAATAATGTGTTATTATAGGTTTCATTACTCCGATTATTATGGTATATCTGTTCATTTATTCAGAAACAAATTTTTCATCGCTTATATCACAAATTATCAATATATTGATATTTTTATTCATTAGGAAAAAATCAACTCTATACGAAAAAAATTTGCATTTGGATGTTTTGGCTGTACAATAGCAGCAAAAAATTGCCGAAAGTTAAAAAAAAATATCTTTTATGTATACTGTTTGAAAAATCAAATTAATAAATCCAATCAAACAAATAAATCAAATGAATAAATAAATTATAAAAAAAATTAAAGTATCACAAAACAATATAGTTTTTAATGTCTTTGTAAAAGAAAATATATATAATTAATATCTTTCTTAATGACAAAAACTTTTGATCATGAATATCCTCTGAAATCAACTGCAAGAAACAAAAAAAAGATTGTAATTTTCAGAAAGAAAGAGAGAGAGAGAGAGAGAATATTTTTCTACAATTTTTAGTAAATAATTTTTGAACAAGTGAGTGGATCTAAATCGAGTTCTGCACAAATATTTATTAGATAATATTTATTTTTCTTAATATTCGTGTAAATTTTTATTTTATTGCCCATGTTTTTCCTTGAATTTTTCAATAAGTGCTATAATATGCGATTTTCCATAAGAATCGATATTAACTTTAAGGATGTTCTGGATGTACAAGAGTAGCAAAAAATTGTCAAAATTAAAAAGAAAATATGTTTTTTACGTTTATACTGTTTGAAAAATTAAAAAAATAAATTCGGTTAATGAAAAAAATTAAAGTATCACAATAATATAGGATTTTGACTTCTTCGTAAAAGAAAATAGTTGTAATTAATATTTTTCCTAATTTATGGTAAAAACTTTTGATCGTGAATATTCTCTGAAATCAGCTGCAAAAAACAATGAAAAACGTGTAATTTGCAGAAAGAGAAAAAGAGACAGATAATATTCTTCTACAATTTTTAGTAAATAACTTTCAAACGAATTAGTGGATCTAAATCAAGTTTTGCACAAATATTTATTAGAATTTCCTTAATATGTGTGAAAATTTTTATTTCATTGGTAATATTTTTTCTTTGTCAAATTTGTCAATAAGTGCTACAAGGGACGATTTTCCATAAGGATCAATAGTAACTTCAAACTTAAATAATTTTCAAACTGTTAAGAGAATTGTGCTCAGGTTTTGCACAGATACTCAGAAGAAATAATAGAACAGTCTATGGAATTTTCAAGTTTTGTCAATGTTTTAATATATGACACATACACTCTTAAATCAACTTGTTCATTATTAAAAAAAAGTTGTATAATCTCGATTTTCATTTTAAATGAAACAAAAGAAACTGTGAAAGCTGTAAAAGGATAATAAATTATAAGAACCAGACACGTTATTTCGCCACCCGGTAAAATACGAAGTATTCGCCACATTGAGACAAGCTCAGTTTCTAACTTGATCTGAAACTGATAGCGATGCACTAGAGCTTGATGGTGGAATGTAAATTGCTGTTATCAAACCATGATCATCGTTGCTGTGACGCGTCACGTTTGTGGATTGTTGTTGCATCTTGTATTATTACATGTTCGTATGCATGCCACGAACTTGTCTTCGCTAATGGCGGATTACAAACTTTAGCACAACGAAGAAACATGCGCTGACATGTATCACTAGCAGATTTGTTTTTCTACTAACAGTAAATTGAATTAAGCAGTTCACACACATCGAATATAAATTTCTCTTTAATTCCAAAAATGAAATATAAAATTAAAGAAATTAAATTAAATTAAAAAATTTTCGTAATAAATTTATCCTCTCTATTGATTTTAAATATCGCAAATAACAGACAAGATAATCAAATTTCGAAAAAGTCGACATTATCAGGTAGAAACCAGAAGATAAAATAAGCTATAAATTTGTGGGCAATTGATTAAAATAAAATAATTATATAGTTTTTTTTTTTTCAGAGTATATATACAGCGTGGGAAGAGAGGTGCGGTACGCAAGATTGAAAATTTGCCTAGGGCAGCAAATTGCACCGTTCCGTGACCATGAGTGTGTACAAAGTGAAATATAAAAGGAAGCAGAGAGAGCTTTTCTATACAACTTCAACTACCCAAACAAGCACTTTGATTTTTTGTCGTCTCTGCAGTCGTGGGCGATTGTTGAACATATCCTACTGCAGAAGGGAGAAGAGGGTGGAAGAAGGTGAAGGAAGAGAGGGATCAAGAGAGAGGAAGATATACGAAAGGAGAGAGAGAGAGAAACGATAGAAGGAGGAAGAAGAAAAGAGTGGCCGGACGTACGAGGCGCGTTTATGACGGGTCTGGACTCTGAGTTACGATCTCAATACTGCTATAAGTGCTCTTAGCGGGGCCATGTTTTTTTTTTCTTTCTTTCTCCTTTTCTCCTCCTTTCCCCGTGGACGAAACGCGATTTCCCCTCGCGGCTCTTATCGTGAGACTTTACGCCGGGCTTCACGAGAAATATTATTTAATTAACGGGAAGCGACCGCCGGCGTGGTCGAAGGAGGCCTGGATCTTCCTTCGGTCGTAAATAAAAACGGTACATTCGCATGGTGACTCTCTCCCAGTAACCTTTGCGTCTTTCCTCCTTACGTCTTTCTCTCTCGCGTCTGTTTGCGTCGCTCCCTCTCGCCCTCGGGCAAACCTTTCTCTCGTCGCCGCCGACACTCTACCGCTGAGGCTGAGAGAGAAAGACCTTTCCCAGCCGCAACGATATTTTCGGTAATCGCGGCGATGGTTTCCGCGAGGTCGGGGTAGAAGCGACCTTTAAGCGCGACATTACTTCCGCTAGAAACGCGCCTTTTGGTCGATTAGCCCTGCGGTGAATTTAAGCCGCTCTCGAATCGGCCGCACCGTCGCCTACGGACGTCCCCGACACTCTCTCGCCCCACAAGCCCGAAGAATTTCTTCCTTTAATTGTTCCCCAACCTCCGACTACAGCGTAGACGAAATATATACTCTGCACCTAGCGCGGACCTCTGGAGTAAGAAACCGGGACTCGAACGACTCCGGAAAGTAATCTGCCTAATTACCCAGCAAGAGATTCATTCCGCCTGGAGGATCGACGGAGGGTAGTCCCTTTTAGTCGTAAAACGACAACGAACTGACTCTATCTCGTTCTCTCTCTCTCTCTCTCTCTCTCTCTCTTATTCGCTCACTCTTCTTCTTCGACGACGGCGAAGAGAAGAGATGATTTTCACGAATCGCGCGAGGCATCTCGCTACGCGTGAGATCCGCAACGGTTGACGAGCGAAATTCCATCGCGGTGACGATAGTCAGAGAAGACTAGATTAAGGTTTGCACGCGAACTTATTTAACGCTCTGAGTGCTGAAGCGCGTATTAAATTGCGATATTAAATTCATTCGTCCGTTTGTCGCCCGCGTTGTCTTCTTCTCTCCTTCCCAATACATCCCTTTTCTTATACAATACGTATATACTATATTTTACAATTATTTATAAAAAATTTGTCAAAATTACTATAATAATAATCAAAAAAACAAGATGAAAGCTTAAGCTCTTTAAAGCGGATTTTTCAATTTTCGTTTCCTCATAGAGGAATATATCTGAAAATTTGCGAAAGTTAAAGCGTGCGTATTTCTCAGAAAATTCAAAATTTTATAAAAAATGATCCAATTCTCACCAAATTCAAATACCAAGCATCCTTTAATGATTGTATTTATTTAAAAAAATTTAACCCGATATCTCAAAAATTGCGGAAGTTAGAGATTGTACAATGTACATTCCATACATACATACATACATATGTATGCACACATACATACAAACATTTTTAAAAATTATTTTTAAAAAATATGATTTATCGACGTTTTAAAACATTTTAAACATATTGGCATAGAAAACTGGAAAAGGGATTTTGTCACGAAAATAAAGCTTCCTTTATAAGAAAGCTGTCGAAAGTAAGATATTTTCTTACAGAAACTTTATTTACAATTTTAAACATACGACATAATCAATTTTGATATCTCGTACGCGTCTAATTATTGCTGTTGCGCATTTTTCAAAATCGCGCAATGGGTACATTTTATTTCGTCGTGATTGGATTTTTCAACTTGTTCCTAACTGATACGCGGTTGTCCGCGTCGTTTCCACCAGTGGACGAATAAGCGCGAAAAATATGGGGCCGTCTCTCGTTGTCGACCACAATCGGACACAAGGATAGCATGTGTAGGATATGGAACACACGCAGGACGTCACCCTGTTCTGACCACAAACCGGACTTTCTGCCTCCCTCTCTTTTTCTGTTTCTCTCTCTCTCTCTCTCTTCCTACTTTCTTTCTCTCCACTTTTCTGTCACGCTCCGCTCGCTCTTTTCGTTGCGCTGCTGGGGGATAACGACAACGACGAGGAGAAAATATTCATAATGCTGGATTAAGCGTGGGAGTACCCTCGGGTAGTCCCGCGCGACCATCCGGGGGTGGATAGCCAAACTAATCAAGAGCCCGCCCCATTTAATTCCCACCCTCGCCCTCTCTCTTTCTCTCATCTCGTCGATCGTAACTGCAGAGCGCGCGGCCAAGAGTCGACGACTCTTTTGCTCCGTTTCTCCTTATTACCTCTGCCGCACATCTTCCTTCCCCTCCGCCCCCCTTTCATCCCATACACACCATTCCTTTCCTTCCCTTCCCTTTTTCTTCCTGTACTTCTCCGTTCTCTTTCTTTCAGTCTCGCACTGCGTCTGCGATCGCCTGTCTGTTTCTTCCTCCTCCTCCTCCTCTTCTATAATCATCATTCCACGTATCTCGTATCGAACAGCTGCGATATAACTGCGTATCGTTGCCCGCGATATACTAGAAAGACTTCCTCTCATACGAGAGAAGGGATCCCATTAAATCCCCACACGCGCCCATTATACCCGAGGTCACTTTCGATCCTAGGCATTCGGAGCATAAATTTTTCCAAGTGCTCATTATATCGGTCGGCGTCATAACGAACGACGTACGTAAAGCGCGCGTCGCGGTTTGAAATATGCGCACCGCGGATAGAAAGCCGCGGTGCGCATGTCACTGCGTGTCTGATTATTCCTCAGAGTTATTCGAGACGCTCATAATTAATAGCAAAAAGGAATCTGTCAACTATAAGAAACTGACAGTTTTCTTCAACTTTATGTGCACGCACACATTTTTATTATACATAAAATATTGAGTAAGTATATAATAATAGGAGTATTTTGCATTTTGAGATATTACACTAAGGGTGGAACTTTAAAAAAGATACACAGGGTGTATCTTTTTTAAAGTTCCACCCTCATAACTTGTCAGGATGAACGTTTGAAGGAAAACGACTCGGATAAAAGTTGTAGGGAACAAAGGGGATCACTATCTAATAGTGATCTTGGATTTGACATTAAAGATCATTTTCAAGGTCATTTGAAGGTCAACTTTTGTTATTTAAATGAAAACCCCCATTTTTTATTGCATATTCTTGTAGCTTGTCTCGAGAGTTTTTCAAAACACTACAATAAAATATTTTTTTATTAAGAATTTTTTGAATTATTTTGTACCTTAATCTGACATATTTTAGTATAAAATATAAAATATCTCAAAAATTATTTAACGTTTGATAATTGCATCGTAATACTTTTATGTACAGAATAATAAGATGAATCAAATGATGTAAAGAAAAAATAAATAATTGTTATAAAAAAGTATATTGCAAATAATTGCATACTTTTTTTAAAAACAATTATTTTCTGTGCATCATTTGATTTATCTTATTACTCTTATATAGTTATATAGTTATCTTCTAATTATCTTATATAGTTATAAGATTAGCGTTATATATAAAGTCCCTTTTTTAATTCCATATCATACGAGACTTTATTTATCATAGGTGTTGCGCGTTTAGTATAGCAGGCAATAATATAGCAGGCAATTATATATATATATATATATATATATATATATATATATATATATATATATGATGGTATAATTAATACATATCTCGTTTGAACAAATTCATAGATAAAAGCCCGATTCTCTCAGCTGGAGGCCCACACAAGTTTCTTATGCACTTTCTTATATCTTCATGAAACAATTTATGAATTGGCTACTTGTGCGAGTAAATAAACGCAAGAGAATATATCAGTGTAATTTAATATCCAATTAATAATCGATCAGACACGGTGATGCTATAAGTTGCGAACGGTGAAATGTTGATTAACCGCGAATATACGCGATGCTACGAGCGAATAAACAAGCCTTATCGCACTTTCTTATCGAACGGCTCATCGTTAGGCATTATTATCGAAAATCCTGATAAACTGCATTGGAATGTCAGAGTGCGTGCACATTGCCGACTCGCTTACCTGCCATATCGTCGAAAAATTAACATGCGAGATTCTCGTCAGAAGAGAAATTTAATCTACCTACGCATTAGCCTAATCTCTCTCCGAGGCTCTAATATTTTGTAATTAACGCGTAGATAAATTGCATTCCGATGTGCATAGCGTAAAAAAAACATCCGGATGCAAGCAGCAGAATTAAGCATTCCTGTATCCAGAATGTGCCGCAAAAATGTCGCGTTCACATCAGAGGGCGAGTGATTAACTCGGTCGGCGACTCGCCGAGAGAGACCGCAGCCGTGTATATAGTCGATTAGGGGATACCGCGGCGCGGCGTCAGTGCGTTAATAATCCCGCGGCGGCGAAGCAAAAATGATCGCGTGCTCGACATAAATGCTCCCGTGCTAGCCTGGAGAGCGTATGGAAAATTCGCTTAGACCGACCGGCGGCGGCTCGCTCCGGCTGCTTATCGCGCGTGTATCGATCGCCAATCGATGTGCCCGCATTAAAACGATGAGTCTGCGGGGACACGGAACGCGCGACGTGCGTGCACATCGCCCGATGCAGTCGGCAGAGTTAAAGCACCGGACCAGACGCATTACTCAATGCACAGACGAAGGATAGGGTCTCCTCTAAGGTCGCGTACACAACGACCTCGACTTTCATCGAGTGATTTTTTTTTTTATGCTGATCCTGAGACTCGCCAGAGATATTGAAGCTTTTATGTGTTTGAATAAAAATATTTTGAAGAATATTTCATATTTATGGATAAATAAAATTAGATACTTCAATGAGAATTGCATCTATAATGCCGTTCAATCTTTAGGAATCTAGGGCAGTAATATCTTGGGTTGATGATTATAATATATTGATTAAATTGGAATTTATACTATTTTGTCTTTTAGAATAAGTAATTATATGAAAACTAAATTGAAGAGAAAAGAAATTTTTTCACTCAAATATTCAATTTTTCTAATAAAAAGCTGTTCTTATTTTTATATCAAGATAAGAAATGGGAAATTATCAAGTAAAACTGCATGAAAGGTAACACACCTGCGATTTTATCGCCACTTAAATATGTTGTAGGGAAGGTCCTTCTGAATAATTTCCAAGAAATAGAAGTAAGGAGATGATGACATTGATTTAGGAGATATTACAAATTAAAGTTTCATAGTTTTAATGTTTTTTCTTAGATATTATCAAGTAATATTAGGAAAAGTGAAGTTTTATGTGTGTTGTATATTGTAGAGCAGACGTAGAAAAAGTGATTGTTTACATTTATGGAATAGGTACAATTATGCATATTTTGTCAATAATGTGTTTCACCTATTTTTCGCAGTTCGTTAACAGCTTTCGACACGCAACTACATGAATTTGTAAGTCTTGCCTTGAAAAATATTATTTATTAAATGCGTTGATGGGGGAGGCACTGTGTCTCTCCCCCCTACAGCCCCATCCCGAAAAAAAATCTAACCTAACCCAACCTAACTTTACTTTTAAAATTGAAAATAGGTTTGGATTAGGTTAGAATTTTTCAGCGTGGTAATGCAGAGAAAAAAACTCCTTCCCATCCCACACATAAATGTCATAATTTTTTTCAATAAATAAATAAATTATACAGCGTACACATAATGTCAAACTTCAATTTATATCTTCTAAACCAATGCCGTCCCCCGCTTATTTCGAGGAATTACTCAGAAGAACCTCCCTCACAATATATTTAAGTGACGATAAAATCAAAAGTGTGTTATATTTTATACAATTTTACCATCTATCATTTTTACGAGTTCATAAAACAAATAAAAAAGACTCTTTTCATGTAAAAACAAATAAAAATAATGTCATAAAGTAATAATTTTGTGAACATTATTAAGTAATATAAATGTTAAGCGAACAACATCTAAACAACCTCTGCGGGTACAAAAAAAAAGCTGATTACTACTGCATTCTCAGAATTCCCGTGCCCTTGAGTCACTCGAGTCGACCTAACGAGGGTCGTCCGCACGTTGCTCGTTACGGTAATCGCGACGAGTAATAGCACTATTGAAAAGGCAAACGGCAATGACGATGTGACGATGACAAAATGTTCATTCGTCGTACGTGACGCAACCGTCTTCGTCGCATCGACCGGAGTCGAGAGTCGAGTTGCCGCCGTGATCTCGCGACCGATCGTCAAACCGGCAAAGTCCAATCAAGCGTGCCGCTGCACGTCGTGCCGGCGAACCGGTGTTACATGTTCCTCAGAGCTTTTTTACCCGCAACGGCACGCAGCATGGGGATATCCTTCGAGACATTAGCGCGTGACGTTCCGTCTGCGCTGCGCATTTCGCGAAATACTTTACGGTGGGAACAATAATAAATCACGAGATTTAAATCGTGTCTACACGTTTACATATGGAATCAACGGCAAAATTCCGCATTTTTTATATAAAATGCATCCCAGTGATAAAAATCTGTATTTTTCGGAAAAAGATGGCAAAAACTGGTTCCTATTATTAAAAATTAAATCTAAAAAAATGAGTGGTTTTTTAATTCAAGCTTTATCCAAAATATATAAAATCCGTAATAGATTAGGAATCGACGTGGCAGATAAATTAGTTACTAAAATAATTTTTAAAAGATGTTAAAGAGTAAATGCAAACCAGATTTATATGAGTAAAAATTATTAATTCTATTACTATTACATTTTTCTATTAACCTAACTAACTAAAAATTAATATAAAATTTAGTAATGTTTATCTCCTAAAAAAAAATTATTTATATCTCGTGAAAAAAAGTATCTGTCTTAATAATTTCACATATTAATTTGAAAAAAAAAAAGAATTAAAATTATTATATTGATTTCATTTTTTTAACTATAGTGATTAATATGATCCATTAATTAAAGCAAAAATCTTCTTGTGCATAAAGTTATATAAAAATATTTCACATATTAGTTATTTTTATAATTTTTGTCAATTTATGGATATAGTAAATTCCATTGGATATAGTAAAAAAGGGAATTTAGCAGGTTTTTTCTTGCCAACCGCAAGGAAGCAGATGCGAACGAAATTTACGACGCGAGCACTCGACGATCATTTTGTTCGATGAGTTTTCTCTTCGATGATGTCTGCTATATTGAACAAGAAACTATTTTCAACGACAACAATTTAAAAGTCTAAATTACACGTTGATAATTTCAATCCTTCTTCAGTTATCGTCAACTACCGTCTTGATGCTTGATTGTTATTGTTTTGTTTCGCGCGTGAAGATATAGGGCTTGTCACGAATGTCTCGTTATTTTAACGAGTATCGTAACAACACGCGAGTTGCGTTTTGCCGCAAGGATCGCGTGCTCGTTGCAGGATTAAGCGTGATCCGCACTGCAATGCCAACGTGTGCATTCAACGACGAGGACTATACTTTACGCTCGCTTAAACTAAATGAGATAGTTTCATTTATCCGACACGATATTGATACGCCAATCTAAGAGAAAGAGAGAGAGAAATCAATCTTTTATAAATAATAAATTTATAAATAAATAATAATTTGATAATTATTTTTATCTCGAAATCTGAGAAGCATTTAAAGTATTATTTAAAATTTATCCATTGTTATCAAACAAGAAATTTAAAAAAAGTTAACATTTTTATTCAATTTCTCTACAACACCAGTCGAGTCTGTTATCGCAGGCAAGGTTCATTGTCTGAAGGACTCTGATATCATTGGAAACGTATCGATATCATGCGATAGTTCCCGTCGAGAAGTACCGTGCATGAACCGTCGGTCGATGGTACTAGCAATATGCAGTAAAGCACGAATGCAACAATGCGATTCTCCCCCGCACATGATGCGCGGGTAGAGAAAGGACCGTGGGGGCCGGATATATATGGGGTGTCTCGTTAATCAAGAGAGCCGCGCTATCGGCCACGAGGTGGCTATAGGGGAGAAAATGGGAGAGGAGCGAGGGTGACCGGTGTTTAACGGTTGACAAACGATCGGATGATGGTACGCGCGGCCGCGTAAACAACGTGCGTGTCGCGCACATGAAAATGCGCCCCGCGCGCGCGCAAGAGAACGGCGCGGCGCTCTCCGACAAAAACCGTAAATCTGCCTATTAAATTACGATTAACGATTTGCCTTTGGAAGGCAGACGCGCGCAAAGCACGCGAGCAGAACGTCCTGCGCGTTGCGCGCCCTTTATCTTTTTGCGCTCGCGTTTGCAATTGCACGACGCAGCTGCGCGAATTAAAATTTATTAACTCTCGCGCCGCCGGAAGTCGAGCGGAATCGGATAACGAAGCGACTTTCGCGGCATTTCGCAGCCGCATTTTGTTCTGGGTTTGCCACGCCGAAGCTCGCGGTTAGACGCACGAGAAATGCGCGCGAACGCAGCTTGTCGCAAGGAAATACTCAAATATATGTTATTCGTGATTTGGGGAAGACATTCTGTACATAGTTGCCTCGCCCAAAGTTGCCTGCAATTTTTTCATTAAGAATTTTATAATTAAGTTTGAATTAATTTTTTTTACGAGAATTCGATTAAATCTTCTTTAAATTTTCAGCGTTTAATTTCAAATATTTTTATTCTCTATTAACTTTCAAAATAATTTTCCATTAGCGTAAAGTTAAAGAGAAATGTAAATAGGATTTTGTTCCTATAATCCAATGATCCTGTAAAATAAGTTTTCTGCTTTGTAATTTCTTAAAGGGACATACTCGTTTGAATTTTCGAAAAAATGAGTACATTATCTAGATTTTTTGCAGCGCAACGGCTTGACGAAGACTTTTTATTTTTTTACAATATTATTAAATACTTAAATAAAAATTTCCAACTTAAAAAAAAATGTTATATTTTGTATGTATTGTAAAAAAAAAATTTTTTTATCAAATCATTATGCAAAAAAATCTAGAAAATGTACTCACTTTTTCGAAGGTTTATATACATACCTCTAAACTCGTTTAATTTGCAAATTTTTGATATTTAATATTGCAATTTTATTTTTTAATCTTTACAAGCTTTCGTTCCCCACATTTTTAATACCTAAAATTTTAAATTCTACATTAAAATGTTCAGCTATCATCTGGCCAATACATGGCTTATCGAAATTTTTCGAGTTCCCAGAATTCCTAGATATCGATAATAATTTACGAGTACTCTCAAATATCAACACTGAACCTTCGCGGCGTGCGTACGAAAGCTTCCCCCATTCGCTTGATTAGAGACATCACATTTATTAACTTTGCTCGTACCAAAAGCACGTACCAAAAGCTGTTCATAGATAGCGAAGGGGCGTATTGTATCATGAAAGCGCCGCTGAGGGAAAGCATCCGGCGTAGACATGGCGCGATGCTATGTTCCCCCCCCCCATTCGTCCCCCTCGACTTCTTCTCGCGCGCGTCAATTCCCTTCCCGTATGCCCGAAATTCTTCCTCTCCTCGCCGGAGAATGCCGACCTGAGAGATTCTAACGATAACGGAAAGCGCCGGAATGTGTCAGTAAGCGATAACGGAATGCGATCCTTCTAGTCACAGTAACATTGTTATGTTTGAAATCATGGATAATTGGATAATTCCTTCGCATATTGCAACTGCTTAATGCGAGAGAGATAATTAAAAAAAATTAATTGCTGATGATTTTGACTTGATGTTATTTTTTCCCGATTTCTTCCAACAACTATCTTCTGTATGAACGATGATGATTAAATCGTTAACGTTATTATCGAACCTAATAATTAAATTATGGAAAATTTTCATATTAGATTATAATCGATGGTACCTTGCTTAGTTATGTCCAGTACTATGTCCTGTTACCGTGTGAAGTAGAATTAGATCAATATTTGCAAAATTCGAATTTTGCGATTTACAAAAGTAACCAATTTTTTGATGAAAAATAGAATTTTTGATTTGAGACGCTGCCATTTTTTTTATTCTTCAATATTTTTTTAATTCTAGTTCACGCGATAGCCAAAACTCATACAGATTAAGAATCTTTTTGATTTTTTTTTAATTTCAGATGATTACAACAGCTGGAATCATGTTTACTACAACAATTTCTTTTTAAACATCTTGATCAGAGTCAAACAAATAAATATTTTTGTTTGAAAAAAATTAAGAATATACTTGAAATGTTATTCAAAAAAAAACGTGCACAGTTCGGAATATTTTAATATACGTTTCAGACTTTTCTTTAAAAAGAATTCCCAAAAGCCGCCTTATTTTCAGAGCGTCAAGCTAGCAAGCAAGCCCTTAAGAAGCGAAGTGCTCGGTTTTACATTGCGTGATTTTAAATCGAAACTGACCGGCAAAGTTGCCGAACGTCGGTCGAACGAAGAGAATGTAGCAGGCGAGGGCCCGAAGGAGGAAGAATGTCGCTCCCTCATATGCGAGTTGAGCAAAAACTTGAAGACCTTTGGGTGCTCTCTCGAGGTGCTGTCCGAGGAGAGAGCACAGCGCGTGGCTCGTCTCTTTTCTCGCTCCCGTTGTGTCCTCCGTTCCATCGATGGTGGGGCGGGTGCGGGGGAAGGGGAGGGGGCGCCAGAGGGGGAGAGGGACGTCCCCGAGAGTACGCGAGAGAGATCGCGATTTTCGCTCGTCGACGTCGATCGGGTTGCAGGCGCGGGTGGCAAGAAAGTCAATAGCTGAAATAAATAATTCTTCTCGCGCGTTTTGGGCTCCCCGTTATTTGTACCCGCGAGCTACCAGCTGCGAGAGATCCTCGCGGCGATAATGCGACGTCCCCCCCCCCCCCCGATTACTCGGTGCTCGACGAACACCGAGTTTTCACATTTAAATCGGCAGATTAATTAGCGACATTGTCGACGAGATAACAAGACTTCTTTCTTTCTCTGATTTTGTTTAACGAATCTCTTATCTCTCGTGCCATGTTACTTTTGGACTTTGCAAAAAAATGCATGAGTAAGACAAGTATAATTTTTTCACTTATATAGAGATGGTGTCTTTTTTAATTTGAAATTGTTTCTTAATATAAATCTTAAATTTGCAATTTATACGGCAACTTACAAAGATTTATTTAATGTCGGAAGTAAAAAAAATTTGTAAAAGAATGTCTCGTCAAATTTTTTCCAAGCAGCAATTCTTTTACCGCAAATAATGTTGAATGACGTTACATGTTCGCGTTATTACAGATGAAGAAAAAAAAAAAACTCTGTCCGTGATTAAACACGCTAAGAGCGAAGGGGTTAGATGAACTCGCAGTTCATCATCGCATTCGCGCGAGCGAAGTTTCCCGCTTTAAAAGTTCATTATCCCGGTTGAGTGCATAAATAGCTCTCACGCTAGTCGAATATCTCTTTTCGTTAATGAGCGGCCAGAGTTCGTTTATATGCGGCCGGTAAAGTGATTTAAAGGATCTCGATGATGAATGTCTCGTGTAAAGAGAGAAGAGGGAGAGAGAGAGAGAGAGAGAGAGAGAGAGAGAGAGAGAGAGAGACGACAGGTGTGCGTGCAAGAGGAAAAAAGTGGCGTGTTAAGTTTTTCGGTAAAGTCCACGCAACCATTTAGACTAAGCGCCCGTATAAATTACGGTCGTTCTCGAGCCCGGTTTTCCTACTAATTAAAAATGAGAGGGTATGCGCGTAAACTGAATACCGGCGGGAGCCAACCGATGAGGATATCTTCTCGGCTCGGAAATGCTCTTATCCCGGAATGATTTTTATGGCAATGAATCCGGTCGCTTTTTCTCCCTCTCCGCCTCTCCACCGCGTTGCGAAGAGGCCTTTCTCCTCTCTTGTCGGGCCTCCTCGCTTCGTGCCCTGCCTTTTACGGTAGACCGCGACCGCTTCGGAAGCCGCTAATTAGGTCTACTCGCCTTCATCTGCGCAACATTTAACCGTGGCGATCGTATTTAGAGGAGAAACCGGGACTCCGCGCGACTCTCCCGAAATCATTCTTACTGGAGTAGCTTCGAATATCTGCACGACGCATCTCGCTAACGTCTTTTCATCTTACGACTTACATCTCGAGCAACTCGGTCCGACAGGTGCGTCTCGTGTAACCTGTAAGCCCACGCGCATACACATGTGGAACCCCGAGAGAGATCTGGGACTATATATCTTATGAAAAACACGGATGTTGCGATCTTAATATATAAAATTGCTTGTCAAATAAAAGTATAAATTATTCCTACCTTTACAAGTTGTTAAAAGTATCCATTTTTGTATCAATACGAATCATCTCGAAACAAGACGTATGATGGAGGCAATAAGATACGCGAGCTTTAAAGATATAAATTCGCAAAAGAAATTAAAAATAATATTTTTGTGCAAAATTAAAAATTATCGCATTATTTTTAATAATGCCCACAAAACAAATTGAAATGTGAAATAATACATGGATTTGCAGTTGAGGCGATTCTCCGAACTTCCGCGTGCCGTAAATTTCACTTCTCATTGAGAAACGAGACATCGATGATGATGATGATGATGATGATAATGATGCGAGACCATGATCGCGAAGAGGCAGAACTCAAATGTCAACGCTCATCGCTTCTGAGGGGCGTCAAAGAAGCAGCAAACATCCACCACGGGGAGACGAAACCCCGACCATTTTAGCGACTATTTCCTCGTGAATCAGAAATAACGGATGTTTATTATGTGCCACTTTTCCTGTCAAATTCATCGAACCGTCACGGCATCTCACAAGCGCGAGTTACAGACGTATTACAAAAAGCGTCCTTTTTGCACAGCTATGTACTTAGATGCCAAGCAGTAAACATGGAACACGACAATCGCGGGAAAGCCGGTGATTATCGGATCCGTCGAGCGGACGTACTCGGAGCTATAGAAAGCCTAATGGCATTAACGAGCCGAAGCCACGGTCATTGCGCGCGAAAACAAAATTACGTAAACGGCAAAATATAAAATTATCTCGGCGCACATCTCCTGCCGATTATCTGTAACGCTTCGTTAGCGCTAAGTATGTCGAACGAATTGATCCGCGTGTTTATCTTCATCAGACCAAGCGATCTTCGAAATTGATAATGATCTACGCCGAAAAATATATACCATGTTTATATAAATATGTATATGTATTCAATTTTAATTAAAAGCGACTCAGTCACTCCGAATGCAATTAAGTCTCATTTTCGTGGTGCATTCAAAGCGGAATTCAATCTCAAATTCAGAATCGCATCTAAAAGGTACTTAAAATATTTAAAAAATAAAAAATAACATACATTGTTCCGAATATTTACAGATATCGCGAATACGTTTGTAAATTTGAGATAAAAATTGATTTTTATTCTCAGACCGATTCGAAAGTGAACCTTAGATACTATGAGGTATTTTTGTAATCTATTGAAGTGAAATTTTGGGGAAAAATTTTAATTTAGTGTGAGATTGACAATTGTAATAAGATATTTTTTGTCGAGTTAAGATTCTCAAGAATGTATATTATTTTATTCTTCTAGCAATAATATAATTCCATTTTATTTGAAAAGTTTAATGAAAAACAATAGCAATAATTTTTCATTAAAAACATATTTTATTTTTGATAATGACAAACACGAACACAATATCAACAGAAGAATAATTTGTATGTTATGCATAATTTTATCGATATCACATTTGCCTTACATTCATTATCAATGATAATAAAATGCCGATCATTAGACTGTTCAAGATTCATGCAAGTTCCAATTGAAGCTTACAACCACTCTCTCAGACAAGTTGTGAAAGAGAGAGAGAGAGAGAGAGAGAGAGAGAGAGAGAGAGAGAGAAAGAGATATGATGCCATATATCAACCAACAACTCTTGTTTTTAATAACGAAAGGATAAACTCTCGCCCGCGCATTAAAGGCCATGGATATGAAATCTGTCGGTGCTGTTCTAAGGCGATAATGGAGCCTGGATGTAGGTACTACTACGCGAGATGCGTTTCGCGAACCACGGAACGATCCGGCGAACGAACGGCCGGGCCAGAGCGCTGGTTCAAGGGAGGTTCGGTATGTTAATTACAGACCAACATACGTATCCCTCTCTCGCTCCACCACGTCCCACAGCCCCCTTGCCATGGGTTACCTCGGTTGCCAGCCGATTCGTCTTGGAACGGCCCCCATTGCCGGTCTCGTTGCACGCAGGGCTCGCGTGAGACCGACGAGTCGACCCTACGACCCGAAACGCTCGTTTTGCCCTCTTTCGAACTCGCTGCGAGAGCAACGCGGTGAGGAGAGCCCGGCCCGGCCCGGCTCGTCTCGATTCAGCTCCTCTCTTCTCTTAACCGCTTCCTTTGCGCCTTCTCTGATTTCTTCCATCGAAGGCTAATCGAGTGATCGGCAGCGTCAGCCGGTGCATCGGAAATATATCCGCGCGAGAAGAGCAGAGAAGAGCAGAGAAGAGCACATCGTGCGAATTTAGATCGGATGATTCGAGACGTCGATAAACTTTATTTACGTGAAGATCTGACCGAAGATATAGACCCGTTACAAATTTCTATTAAGTAGGGGAAAAAATGTAGATCGCTACCACATCAAAAATCTCAATTTCATTCAAGAGATGCTGGACTGTATATTTTGTATGTTAAAGTCATGGATTAATGAAAGGATGGCGACAACAACAATCTGATACAGCCTAATCATACGCTTCCATCAAGCATCTATAAACGGAATCAATGAATGGAACCACTCTCACCACAGGCTAGCGTCGATGTGAAAATCTTTCCTCGGTCAGATTCATTCGAGATTGTAGAAGAAGATAGTTATTGAACTAATGTATCTCTCACGCAAGGTGAAATAACTACGATCCATGATAACGACCAGTGAGCTTAAGAGACTAAATCAAAGCTACCGCTTATAATAAGAGTAAAATCTCTTTTCTTAAAAAAAAAAAAATTTTTTTCGATATTTTTAGCCGCACTAACTTATAATTAGACTAGCCCATATTATCGGCTTGGCTCTATTTCAAGATTATTGATATAAAAAGTAAAGCGCGCGAAACACAATTCATTACACACGAGTGTTGTTGGAGATCAACTCTCATCAACTTAATTTTTGTACATTTGGCGAGAAGTATGAACCCAAGATATGCGATAAATATGTTTTGACCTATCAAATACATCCCCTACGAGATTCTCTAGCTTGATAGTTTCTCGAAATGATACGTATTACTCTGTCAGTTTTAACCATGAGATCGCAGACGAAGCAATATGCCGGGCCAATTTACCGCGCACATTCGCAGGATGGTACGATCATTTTTCCGGTTTTGCGCGAAGGATGTTTCTTTTTCAACATCTTATCGATCCGCCCATCACGCACAGTACTGCCCTCAAGATCTTACCCAGGTCAGCCCGAGTCGGGTTTTTTTTGTGATTTAACCTCGACCGCTCCTCCCTTCCTCCCTCTCCTCCCATCTCGATGTTAAGGGCAGAGAAAAATCGACAATTTGCACCTGCGCTTCTCTCGTTTGCGAGAACAAAGGCGCTACGCAAATATGTTACACATGATGATACTCACCGCCAAAAGTGTGGCACGTATCCGGCGGGACACAACTCTCGGCACTGACCGCACGGTGCACCTTGGAGGACAACATTTCCGGACGAGTAATTATTGGGCGGCGCGTCTTGTCCCTGGGACAGCATTCTGTAACGAACACGAATTTACGGTGAGCGTGTCATTTTGGCACGGCCCTTCTTAATGCTTAACCACAATTTGCTACGCCGAAAGTGTTTCTCAACCTATGCTCCTGCGATTCACAATAAATGAAATTTCGCCGTAAATAAGAAAGTGATTTCCTTACACAATAAATTTCGTTATACGAAGAGTAATTTTTCAGTAAAACAAGTAAAAAAATGTGCAAATTAGAAACTTGTACATTGCTTCCTCATAATTTTATTTCTTTTTCTCCATAATATCAGTAATTGTAATTACAAATATGTCTAAATTCAATACCAATTATCCGTTAATGATATTCTATTTATGTAAAAATATTTAGCCCGATAACTCAAAATTTGCGGAAGTTAGAACAACACCCTTTTTTTCAGAAATTTAAAATTTTATAAAAAATATACCTCTTCACCGATCCAAGCCAAGTACAATACCAACCGATCTTTAATAAAACTTTATTTATATAAAAAAAAATTTAGCCCGTTATCTCAAAATTTATGGAAATTAGAGTAACCGCGTCCTATTGTGCACATATATACTGACATTTTTTTTAAATATGTTTTTTCGACGTTTTAGAACATTTTGAACATATTGGCATCAAAATTTAAAAAAAAAAAAAAAAATTTTTGACAAAGCTTCCTCTATGAGGAACCAAGAAGAACTTCAAAGTATTAAAGAAATACATATGTACGGCATCTTCCTTTATTTAAGTAAAATAAGAAAATAACTATAAAAAAAATTAAATAAATTTATTAATAAAACTCGATTAATAAAAATTATAAATTTTTGCTTCCTGATAGAGGGAGCTTTGTTTTTGTGGAAAAAAATTCTTTTTTTTCAAATTTTGATGCTAATGTACTCAGAATGTTCTAAAACATCAAAAAAATATTTTTACAAAATGTCCGTGTGTGTGTGTGTGTATGTGCACAAAAAAGACGGTTGCTCTAACTTCCATAAGTTTTGAGATGGACTAAATTTTTTTATAGGAATAAAGTATCATTAAAGTTGGTTGGTATTGTACATTCATCATTAAAGTTGATTGGTATTGTACTTAGCTAGAATCGGTAAAAGGGTTTATTTTTTATAAAATTTTGAATTTTTCAAAAAAAACAGGATGTTGTTCTAACTTCCCTAAATTTTGAGATGTCAATCTAAATATTTTTATATGAATAGAATATCATTAAAAGATGGTTGATATTGAATTTGATGGGAATTGGTAAAAGAATTTATTTTTCACGAAAGTTTGAATTTTCCAATAAATATATGTGCATGCTTTAACTTCCACAAATTTTCAGATATTGGGCTAAATATTTTTACATGAATAGAATATCATTAAAGAATGGTTGGAATTGAATTTGAGAAGAATTGATGAAAAGATTCATTTTTTATAAAATTTTGAATTTTTCCAAAAAAACACTAACTTCCTCAAATTTTGAGATATCGGGTTAAATATTTTTACATGAATAAAGTATCATTAAAGGATGATTGTAGATATCAATTTTGAACGTATTTGTAAATACGATTTCTGATATTATAAAGGGAAGAAAATAAAATTATGAGAAAGCAAAACGTGCAAGTTTCTAATGCGCACAATTTTTTATTTTTTTATTTATCCTTATTATTATTTTTATATAATATGATTTTTTATTGTATAATCATTAAATATATAATTATTAAATATCGTCAATTCATTTAAATAAAATATAACAAAAAAAAAAATTTTATTTACGAATAAAACAATATTATATGTCGATTATGATATTGTAAAGCAAATTATTCTATTCAAAGTGGATTTAAAAAGAGAGCGATTAAAGACAAAATTAAATCTTTCACATGACT
Source organism: Cataglyphis hispanica (assembly GCF_021464435.1). Taxonomy (NCBI): domain Eukaryota; kingdom Metazoa; phylum Arthropoda; class Insecta; order Hymenoptera; family Formicidae; genus Cataglyphis; species Cataglyphis hispanica. The sequence goes on along the minus strand of NC_065954.1, from coordinate 9,008,976 downwards.
TACAATAGCCGTAAATCATTTAATTACTGTAAGATATTATAATCGAAAGCGTGACACCCTGTCATTGTCATAAAATATTAGTTTGATCATCGCGTGGCAAAGGGCTCAATTATCATGTCGGGGATCGTCACGCTCGGGGAAATTACCGCAAACAGCGCAGAGTCCACGTCTTGTCACGCCTGAACGGGTTAGGAAATTTGTCTTCTCGCAACGTCGATCTCGAAGGATTCGCTTACGGCGACGGAGAAATTGAAGAACGATCCTCGTGCGACCATCTCCACGATCAGAATCGGCCTTAACCCTCCAGCGTGAACGGAAACTCACATCCGATACAGCGTTATCGCGTACTCGCGTAATTATCATCATTTTGTTGACGAATGAGATTTCCACGGTTTCATTTAGATCCGTAACGGGATATTACACGCTGTTAAACTACCATATCTTTTCCCTAACTCGACTCTTCTTGTGCTGCGTATACGCTTTTTCACATGTGATTACGCTTGTATGCTATACAAGGTGTCTCAAAATTAAACCGATAAATTTCACATGATTATAGAAGACATCAAAACAAGTCAACTTTGTTAATAAAACCATGTCCGCGAATGAGTCATTTTGATATTAAAGAATCAAAGACTGAGAGCAAAAATCCTTGAAAAAAATTATTTTTTCAAAATTTTATTAATGTGATTAGATAGAAATGTTTTTATCATAAAATTTTTGTATAAAACATTTTTTGATATCTCGAATAATTTTCGAGATATATGGAGAAAAGCAAAAAGCTGCTCTACATATGAGATGTGATTTTATTTCTTAGAATCGTTTTTAGGCCGCAACTGGAAATTTCTAAATTCCTCTATTTATTCCCCGTACATGTATGTAAAGTTTCATCAAAATTAGAAGTGTCGGATTGGCAAGGTTTCCTTTTTAGATTTTGATTTTCTAGTATCAAAATGGCTCATTCGCGGATAGGGATTTATTGGCAAAATTGGCTTATTTTGGTGTCCTTTATAACCACCTTATTGATCTAATCCTAGGTCACTCTGTATATTTATATATATCGTGAGCATAACATATACATTATGTTAATAAATTCGCATTAGTTGAATACAAATAATTATTTATAAATCATTTCTGTCTCGAGATTCTCTATATTTAATGAATTAAGATATTTAGACCACTTCTGCGATATTTTCTAGTAATTTGATTAGCCAATAATTGTTTCTGTATCTCTGTATATTACATTTGTTATATACGCTCGACTGCGTACTCGCACGAGTGTGTAAATTGAGAAATTTATTACTTCACGCGCTTGTATATATGTATATATGCATTCGACGCTAAAATCGCGTCTTTTTAACATGCATCGCATTTATTCGCGCGCGCGCCGTGCATCGTAAACTGCTTTGATACGTCGAAACTGAAAGTTAGCCTGCAATCTTCGCCTGCATATTTCTTCAAACGCGATCGCATTGCCGTTCATTAACCTCGCTGAAGAGTGGAAGGCCGGATCATCATAAAACATCGAGTGCTTGAAACGGGTTCGCGCTCAATAGATACCACCTATAAGTACATTAGACGGACGTCAAATTAAATCGAGACCGCCTCCATATGCTGTAATAAAGACTTCTCTCGTTTGCGCTAATATAGCGCTGGGAGAGGTCGTAAAAAGTCCCTCTAAGCTCGATCTCCGAAATAAACTTACGATCTTTGTCTCCATCTGACCAAACACGCGCTTGACGCACCTCCACCAGGTTTGCGAGGACATCAATCGTCCGCGTGACGTAGGCATCATAAGTCTGGCCGCGAAAATAATTAATTAATGGCGCTAGCTAATACGGAGAAACGGCTGGTTACACCTCGCTCTCGCTCAAATTAATAATCGAAGTTCGTAATTAGTAGGTAAGCGACAGCGCTGCCGCCGCGGCCTTCGATTAACTGACATCAGGTGTAATTACACCCCTCTTCAGCATTTTATTGCGATGAAAATTGTCGTTGCGACCTCGACTGTCTGCTCGCTAACGGCCTTGATTTACCTCCATCACGTAACGCTATTAATATCAGCATCGTGTTTTGGTCACATAATTCTAATTGAGTCCGCGCGATTTATTAGTAATAAAAAAAAAGAAAGAGAAAATACGTGACATGTTTGGATTAATGAGATATCTTGAGAATGAGTATCGAATCTATAAAATATTAGCTTATATTATATATTATACATCTTAATACGATTTCGTCATGTTATCCTTTTAAATTTGACTGAACTGTACTAAAACGCCCACTCTATATATAGTAAGACGATTTCGAAAGACACACTACTATCATGTCACATGATTCTTTTCGAAAATGCTTACCACCCCATGACGATGCAAATGCTACCATCTAAATAATATTATTTAATATTTTGACGTAACATTGAGATTATGTGCAGCGTAAAGTGACCACAACTCACTTTGCTAAGTCATCCAATCTGAGACACTCCACTAGGCCTAGTCACTGATCAAAACTCATTATCAGTCCAGTTACTTATATGGAATAATGACAGATTTACTGAAGATAGTATAGAAATCAATCAGGAGCAGGTTTCTCTGTATTTTTTAATTATGCATCAAGAATTTCGCATCAAGAATTATAATGTGAGATAAGTTTTTAATAAACATTGATTTATAGCGATACAAAAAAATTAAAAAAGCAATTTTTTATGCTACCGTTCCTCAAAAAAAAAAAAAAAGAAAAAAGAAAAAAAGAGAGAAATAAGTAAAAAAAGATATTTAGACAACTCGCTGCATACTTTGTCACTAATTTGTTTCTTTTTACCGTGTACGTATTGTTTATTTATGACTACATATAAATTAAATACAAACCTTTAATACCTAATGCTATTAACTGTGGATTGGTAACTCTCTTTAGTGGATTCTATATGCTTGTATTATTAGTAACGGATTAAGTTTGCAATAAAACACATTGACGGTCCAGGTATCTGTACAAAATCGCGAGAGGTAATTTCAGATTGAGAGTGTCGAGATTCGCAGATTTCGAAGGCCATCTCTCTCTCTATTTCTCACGAAAAAAAAAAAAAAAAATTAGCGTAAACTGCGCCGGATTATGGCACGCTTGTCGAACCCTGCCTTCGCAGACATATTTCTGCAGCCGTTGTTCGAGTATACAAAGTGAAGTTTTTTATTTTCGACTATGCAAACGTAAGAGGCTTACGTCTGACATAATTGACGCAGAGATATACGATGCGTATTCTATAAAAATTGCCCGCCTCTGTGATGACAGAGTGGAATCATGAATTATAAGCGGACAGCCAATGGGATTTTTTTGCGTTGTTGACTTGATTGCAAGAATTAATGAGAAAGCAACACCTGCAGTTAATCTAAGTTAAGTATTAAGCAAGTAGAATTCTAAAGTTTATTTAATCTTACAAAAGAATTTAAAGTTGATTAATATGCATATTATTTTCAATATTATAAGTCGATATCAATGCCAATACTTATAATATTAAAGGAATAATCTCTGTTTGCTGTTTTTATAACTGTATTTTTAATAGTTAAAAAAAATAATTAAATTTTACTATATTTTATCTTTTATTTGTAAAATTAAAAAAAAAATTACAATTCATAAATAAAAATTATGTTAAATTGAACTCAATTCGATTTAATTTTACTGTACATAAAGCTTGATAATACATTTTTAACTTTCAATGATGAATAACCTGTAATTATATAAGTAACCCTGATTGGCAGAAATGATAAATAATTCTGTAAATTATAACTGCATTATATGATTATATAATTTTGATCATTTTTCAAGCATTATAGAGAATATTACGGTGTATGGGGAGAGAGAGGTGTTGACTATCTTGGTGCATTGTATACATCCCTATCTTTTCTATATCACCCACAAAAAATCAGATACAATTGCAATTTGAACACGATTCAAATAACTGTGGAATCTCTAACGGCGATAAAAGAAGCCAGACTTATTTATCTGCGCCGGACCACAATAAGCCATTGAAATTTAATATCACCGGAATTGAATGATAGAATGTTCCGCGAAGCTACAGCTGACGCCTGCGCCTCTCTCCACCGCTACAAATTACACTCGGTAATTCAGTTCCTTGACCGCGAAGTCGCACAAGAAGTCAAGTCTATTCCATGGCAAGTGAACGACCGCGTAGCTTCCCGTGTTGGTCCATAAGTCATTGGCGGGCCGTTAGATTGCAAAGTGCGAAAAGAGATTTCGAATGTTGGCCGCGCTAAATGTATATCCCTGTCCAGATTCGCAGAGTCCACGATTCGTGAAAATTTATTGGCGGCTTACTGTTCGCGCGCGCGCCTGCATTCATCAGCTACACAGGTAGCAAAAATTGTCTTTATGACCTAATTTGACGTTAAAATAACGCCAAAATCGTTATCTTTGCTATCTAGATAACGTAGACGTTGCATGAACTTTCATTGCCATCTAATGTATTCCGTTATGATCTCTTTTATATCAAAATTTTCAAACAATATATAAGTATTATATATTTTATTATATAATATTTACATTATATATATATATATATATATATAATGTAAATATTATATAATATTTACATTATATATATATATATATATATATATATATATATATATATATATATATATATATTATATATATATATATATATATATATATATATATATATTTACATTATATATATATATATATATATATATATATTTACATTATATATATATATATATATATATATATTATATATATATATATATATATATATATATAATGTTATATATAATGCATGCAACAATATCACGTGAAAGAAACTAGTTCTCATTCGATTTTTATAATTCAAATTATTTAATATTTATAGAAAGTGAAAATTCAATACTTTTATCTATTTAAAGAAAAAATATATATTTTTCTTATCACAGAATATCGATGCGATTAAATACATGTACATTAAAAGTGTTTTTTGATTACCACGTGATAATTTCCAAAGCACGGAAAATTTCAATTAGAGCGTCCTGCTTGTCGAATTTTTTACATGTATATTACGGAAACACGAGGAGCAGCAGGGATGTACTTAAGGGCCGCTACTTTGTACATAAGTTAATGATCGCGAATAGCAGGGATCGCCGTATTATATAACCGATCACTAGGAAGCCTACCTACCCGTACTCGCCTCGAGCTTTGTCTTAACGACGCAAGCGTACGCGAGCAAAGCAACCGCCGATCGTCGACTCATGCTTACGAACGTTCCTCGTCCCGCGCGGTATACGCATTATAATGCGAATCATCGCCACTGTACACACACGGATCCGGGCGTGCGTCCGAACGACAGTTTCATCCCGAACGCGTATGTCGCCTTGAATAGAATCTGTAGCGAAAAAGCTGGCAAAATATCGAATCTCGCAATAACATCCGAGCTACGCGGAAAAGACTTGTCAACATGCGTGATTGAGCAATATATCAATTTATAAATCTCTTTCCTCGTGTTATAAAAAGATAATTACTTTCGCTTAAAAAATATGTTGCGAAAGGTATCAAGTTGTAATTTTCAATAATGAAATCTAATCTTGCGAATGAAAAAATATCTCGAATAAAACACCACCGGGATAAAAGAGCGGCGGGAGGGGGATGAGGGAGGGGGGGGGAGCTAATTAAAAAAAAAAAAAAACCATCTCATTTCCCAGGTATCCTTTTTTGTCAAACAAGCGATCAAGTGTCGCGGAATCGAGTGCCATTTGTCGAAAATTTACGATTCCATTCGCTCTCTCGCGCGTATACGGAGAATTAATTCCGCAATGAAAACGCGCGCGAGGATAATTTACGCACTCTCAGTATGTGTATGCGTATCCGCATCCCACGAGGGGAGGGGGCGGTTATTAGTTCAGGCTAGTTTGGGAACTGGTTGTCTCGAGTAAACAGCGAGGTACCTCGCGTTTCTCGCACGCCAGGTGTAATTTTCCGCATCAACGAGTCCCGTGTCCCGTCGATGGCGCCGTCATTTTCGGAATCCGATCGAGAAAATCATAGTTTTCGACTTTCTTAGTAGCGCCGTAAAAGTAAATAAATACTCCCGTCAGCCATAATTAACCGTCATTACATCGTTCTACGCTTCTTACCCGAAAGCGAAACTCGCGCGGGAATTAAGGAAAGCGGGCTATACGCAACCGAAGAAGGAGGAGAAGAAACTGCGGCAGCTCTCGTGGAGTAATTAGTATCTTTTTATGTCGTTAACGTTTAAGCGAAAAGAAACGACGTCAGCGATAGCGCGAACGCAGACATGTTAATGGACACGATAGTAAGTGTGTCCCGCGAGTGTTCTGTCTCCCCTTGTGCTTTATAATTCGTGAAACGACCAATTAACGTTCTAAGAGAGGTAAAGTAGGTGGTCTCTCCTTCCTCGTCTACTCGTCTCTCCTGAATGACCCTCGAATGCCCGTTTCGAGACCGCCGCGCAGGTGGCATGTGCTTATTGGCGAGAAACTGCTTCTGACGCTCGTTTTCGCGAGAAGCTTTTCGGCTAGATTAACTCTTTAACGATTATACTCGCGCGTATGATGAAGGGATAAATAATTGACATTTCTCTAAATGGCTTTGATTATTTTTTAGCGATTATATCTTAGGGGAAAATTATTTTTTAGTTTTTATTTTTTTATGGAAAAATTACTTTTCAAATTTTTTTAAAACGTTTTTTTTTAGAGATTACGTTGTTTTTTGAGAGGTAAATATTTTTTAAAACTTTTTGTTGCGTACAAGTTGGGATATTTTTTTTATGTATGTGGCGTACTTTTTTTACCTTTGTGAGGTTCTTTTTTAGTAGGTCGACATTTATCTAAATGGCTTTGATGGAAATAAGATTTGACTCTTAAGCTGCGTCCTCATTGGAGCAACAACGAGCAACTTTTTGTTGATGTTCCATGTTTCTTAAAAAAATTGCTGGTTGTTACCAAAAGTTTTTTGAGGTTTTTTAATGTTTCCGTTGCCAGCGATAAAAGTTGCCGCTTGTTTCGTGTTTCCATTCAAAGCGGTAAAGATGAAAGGAAAATTAGTAACACGTATCAACAGGTCGCAACAGGAACAAATGTTCCTTCAGTGTGGACATTCAGTTGCCAGTAATAGTCGCATTATCCAAAAATGTCTTCCACAAAATGGGATAATGAAATAATTATCAAGTTAATAGAAGATTATAAGAAATATAAGTGTTTATTATATAGGACATCTTCTGATAAAAAATATGATAAAACTGAAAATATGAAAAAACGCTGTAAGAAGCATATCTTCTTCTGTCTGCATATCTTATTCTATTTGCAACGAAACTGATTTGTTTCTTCAATGTGGACAATTTGTTGCTGGCAACAAATGGGAAAATGGGAATAGGCACAAAACCCAAATATTCCTGTGATTGATTATGTTGCTTCAGTATGGACGAAATATTGCCTTCAGTTGACATATGTCGGATTATTTTGAAACATTTAGCAACAATAAGCAAGAAAAAGTTGCTCCAGTGAGGACGCAGCTTTAAATTAATCCTTACCTATTCATATCATAAAGAATTCTAAAACAAGACAATTTTGACAAATGAGTTGTTTTGACATTAGAGAATCAAAGACTAACAAAAGAACCTCGCAAACCTAAAAATTCCGATTTTGATGAAACTTTACACATATGCAGAGGATAAATAGATGAATTTTCAAGTTACGACCCAAAAATGATTCTAAGGGATGAAATCATCCCTTATATGTAGAGCGTTTTTTTGCTTTTTTCGACATATGTATTTCGAAAATTATTTGAGATATCAAAAAATATTTTATACAAAAGTTTCATGATAAAAACATCACTATTTAACCATATTAATAAAATTTTTTAAAAATGATTTTTTTCAATCATTTTTGTCAAATGATTTTTTTTCAATAATTTTTGTCTTTGTTAATCTTTGATTTTCTAATACCAAAACGGTTAATTTATAACTACCTGAAGTTTATCGGTCTAATTAGGATACTCTATATATTACAATGTGTATCAATGTATTTAACGCACACTTAGATAAATATATTCAATTTTGAACAACAATAGAAAAAGGAGAAGTTATATAAATTTCTGGAATTATATAAATTTTTTTTAGGAAACAATAATTTTAATTAAAGCTTTAATTTCATGAAGAATCTAATGCTAAATCACACATTGTCTGAATATGAGAAAAGTAGTTTATTGATGTAAATGCGTTTTTATTTCATCAAGCAGTAACATGTAAACTCAAGAAAAATTTTCATGAAGAAAAATAAATGTTCTTTTGCTGAGAGAGATTAAATATTTTACAATTAAACTTTAATATATTGAATTTTCTAATATTAAATTTTTTCAATAGTTTGAAAAATATTAAATTTTATTAATAATCATTTACATTTCTACCAAACTAAATCGATCTAAAACTTTCAACATGAAAACATCACAGGATTGGTACCAATCAAAAACTGAGATAAATCCGAAACTTGACAAAGAAAAATATCACACATATTAATAAAAGAATAAAGAATATATATTAGAATTCACAAATGAACTCTCTTACTCGTTCAAGGCAATTTTTCTATAATTTATTATTCATGAAAAAAGATAGAAATAACAATTAAAATAAAAAAATGTATTTAATCTCTAAAGAACATTTCAACAGACGCGTTTCAATTGTAAATGAGAAATCATAAACCCAGACAGCGGACAATAAAGTTATTTGTTGCGGGATACACTGTCAAGTTCAGGGTTAAAGATCCTTGACAGGGGCCCATTAAAATCCTCGCAGTGGATCGCCTCGCATGACTCGGCGCGGTATCGGCGTCGGTTCACCAGGAGTCGGCAAACTATGACTCGTGAGTTTTCCTAGCACAAAGACTCGGTCCGTTCCGCACAGGAGAGAGAGAGAGGAAGAGACAAAAAACCCCATTCCACATCCCATCGTCTACAAAACGCGGTTCGCCGATCGCGACGCGAGATGCGTCTTATCTCTGTGCACCACACCGGGCTTCGCCGTTTCTTCCGCAACGAAAGAGGCGAGCGCACGCGTTCCATCGTCGACGCCGACGCCGAGTCAGGCAAAGCAAAGTCGAGGCGAGCCCTGCGCGATATCTGCGATCGAGAGCGAGCGCGCTTCGAAGAATCTCATGCGGAACCACATGCATGCAGGCATGCATGCATACATATATGTGTCCATACATACCTGTTGCTTTCCTTATGCCGCAGCGCGACGCCAATGGTAGCGTCGCGTGGTCCAACGAGATCACCAGCGAAGGATGCGGGCCCTGAGATGTGCCCGCGATATGCGCGATCCTCCGTTGACGTTGCGCGCGCTGAATGGATGGGAACGGCTCGCTCTCCCTCGTCACCGATTCCGGGAAGGAGAAAGCACAGAGCATCAAGCTCCCGTCAATTCGAGTACGATCACCGAGAGATGTTTCCGTGTCTCGCCAGGAATCGGCAGAACCGACGATGCACCTGCACTTGCACTTGCCGCCGCACCATCGTAATCGTCGCGCCGCGAATTCACCATGGACCACCGTAGCGCCGTGCGATGTCGTGGGATAGCGACCGTCGTGGCGAGCGGCAACGACGACGACCCGAGCATCGTCGCGGCATCACCGTGTAACACGTCAAATCGCGAATCGAGTCGAACGTTCAAAGTCGGCTTCGCGACTCACCTTTTCCCTTCCCGTTCCCGTTTTCTCGCTATTTCTTCACACGCGCGCGCGTACACATTCGTTACCAAACTGACCGAATTCGAAGAATCGTTGACAACTTCACTGCGCCGCGAGCCGGCGAATCGACCGAGGATCGATCGGAAGATTCCCGGAATGATTTCGGCTCGCGAGGACGTGCGTCAATAATTGCTGATTGAAATTGACAAAACCGAAAAGGAGACACCAAAAGTTGCATCCGATCGCGAATTTTTTTCGAGCTACTTGAATGTAGCGGCGAAGGAGGCGCGCACTCGGCGATCGGTCGATCGTCACCGATCACCGCGCACACGCAGTGTGCGGTGTTCGCCGACGTGATCGCGCACCGATGTACTTGCCAAGGGTGCCTTGTTCGATGGCGCGCCAACACGCAGAACCAACCGATCCCGAGAGTCGAACTGGCCGCCGAGATGAGGCCCAACTCCCCACTCCGTGAAGTGCGCCTCGACTGGTTGCCGCTTCTTTCCTCGCGTCGATCTCTTCTCCCTCCCCCTCCCCACCACCCTCCTTCAACCGTCCCGAATGCCACTGGACGTTCTCCTTCCCTCCCCCTTTCTTCCTTCATCCCGCTACGATGTTCGAGCGCGACTCAACGCTCTCTCGCATCATTGTGTATCTCCTCTTCTCGCGTGCGCGAGCCCTTCTTTCCTTCTCTCTCGTTTCGTTTCTCTTCTCTATCTTACACGCACGCGTAGATTTTTTCACTCGCGATCGTAAATGACCGTGCGATCGAACGGAGTCGATAGCTCGCGTGTCGATTCCACCGGTAGTTAACTGCCCATCCGCGCGCATTTCGCGGAAAGTTATAGAGAGAAAGCCTCTTTCAGGACTGATCTCATGTGACTCGAATTCCGGGAACGTCAATTAATCTTCTCGTCCCGAGGAAAAAGAGTGATTGATTCTTCGCATTTCTTTCTAGCGTTTGATTGTAGCGATGACGATGCGATTAATTGCGATTAACGATAATCAATATTACTCTAATGAACTTCAATTATCTGTATGGCTGTTGTTTTCTCATTCGGGGGGTCGCATTTCTTTTATATGTTCAAAATCTCTTATGACTAGTACTTATTGTTAGATATATACTGTGTGGGAAAATAGTTTGTAAACAATCAAGTTCGCAATCACTAATGTTTACAACCGTGTACAGAGGCTTTTTTTTTCACTTACAGGAGATTCCACAAGAACGATAACATTTTCAAGGAGAATGCGAGAAAAACTCTACACTTTTTTTTTTTTGAATGAGAATGAAATTGTTAAGTGAACTTACGTACTTTATATGCGAATCACGCATTTTTCTTTTGTCTGTGTTTTTCCCTTAAGGATGTTTTGGATGTACAATAGTAGCAAAAAATTGTCAAAATTAAAAAGAAAACATGTTTCTTCCGTTTATATTGTTTAAAAAATTAAAAAAATAAATTCGGGTTATGAAAAAAATTAAAGTATCAAAATAATATGGATTTTGACGTCTTCGTAAAAGAAAATAGTTGTAATTAATATTTTTCCTAATTTATGGCAAAAACTTTTGATCGTGAATATTCTCTGAAATCAGCTGCAAAAAACAATGAAAAACGAGTAATTTGCAGAAACAGAAAAAGAGACAGATAATATTTTTCTACAATTTTTAGTAAATAACTTTTAAACGAATTAGTGGATCTAAATCAAGTTTTGCACAAATATTTATTAGAATTTTTTTAATATATGTGAAAATTTTTATCATTGGTAATATTTTTTTTGTCAAATTTGTCGATAAATGTTACAATAAGCGATTTTCCATAAGAATGAATAGTAACTTTAAATTTAAATAACTTCCAAACCGTTAATAGAATTGTGCTTAGTTTTTGCACAAATATTCGGAAGAAATAGTAGAACAATCTATGAAATTTTAATGCTTTTGTTAGTATTTCGATATATGTCACATATATCCTTAATACACATAACGCCCCTTTCTCTCTTTTACTCGCACTTTTAATATTCTAGCCTCCCCCTCGTTTCTTCCTTCCTGCTCCCATTTTCTTATCTTCTTTTCCCACGTTTAATATTCCGCATTCGTCTTGCCCTTCGTCATTCCCCTTTCTCTCCTTTGTTTCTACTTTCTGGTTATTTCGTTTTTGTTCGCGTATGTCTGCTTCGTTATACACATCGCCATTTCTCGTTACACGTAATTCGATGTTTTAACTACGATGTAATTAAATATTAAATGAAGAACGAGGACAAGCCATCACGGTATCTATATAATTAAATAACTGAAATAATTAACGTAACTAGCATTACGAAACTTGCAAATTTAAGAGTAATAATTCTGTCAACATTGAAGTTTTTACTGAAGTTTTTATTGAAAAAGATGGAAATAATAAGGTACTTAAATATCAAGTTTTTAAATCCTTTTAAATTCTCTTTAATTTCATTTGAATCTATATAAAGCTAATAAATTTAAATATAAAATCGAATTTAGTTTATAAAAATATTTTTATTTTTTCAAAATTATTACCGCGTGTATAAACAATCAAAGAATTAAAATAAAATAGTGTATATCTTTTTCCGTATCGATTTACAATACGTATGTATATATTTTTCAAATTCTCATTAAACAAACAAATTTCTCTGTTGAATGTTTTAATAATACTGATAGCTGACGAAATCCAACTGATTAAGACGAAGCTGTAATCGCTTTCAAAAGCGGGTTTATAGATATCCAAGGACGCAATAAAATATGACGCACGAAGCGCATGACGAGAGCATCAATCACATCAGCCAGGTGATAAGAGACACGACGGGGAAGGGAGGGAAGAAGCGACAATTCTAAAATTAAGACAGTAATCCACGTGCCCGTCGAATTCTGCAACGAACGAATTTCGAATGTGTCCGATCTGAAGATATTCGCGGATCAGGTGTTGCGTCGCATCGCGACGCAGGACGCTCGGTCGAGATCGGCCGCGCTCGGTGACGCTCGGTGACGTTCGGCCACGTGATCCGCGTCGCGAAACATGGCGCTGACTCGCGCACGAAGATGGCTGCCGCGCGTTACGAAAGACCGGACGATCTTTCGCGGGGAAACCGTTTCCCGATCGTTCAGACAATCGCCGTGCCGCCGTTCGCTCCACATAGTCACGCACGGTGGTGGCCGTCGGCGCGATGGTATACGATATCAAGTGGATCATACCGAAACTACGGAACCCGTCCCGGTTATGGAACATTGCGAGCAGCATAACCTTCGCGGCGGTGGGCATTTTTTCGAAAATCATCATAGGTAAGGGCTGTTCGCGTACCGGTCATCCTTCAACATTCGTCGCTCGATTTGCGACAATTGCGATGACAGATCGCTCGAACGGTACGGCTCGTGATATCGCCGAGAGCCCATGATGATTAAAATGGTGATGGCGCGTGTGTGTGTGTGTGTGTGTGTGTGTGTGTGTGTGCGCGCGCGCGCGCGCGCGCACGAGAGCTAGGATCGTTTCCATACACGACGTACGAGTGTTCTTCTTCGTCGTCGTCGTTGTAGGACAACATAGATATCGCGCGAAGGTTAAATGAAAATATATAGCACGCGCTATGGTATCGGCTGACATTGACGGTGGTGGCCGTTGTGCCGCATGGAAATATACGGGCGCGATCGTTTACCATCGCGACACATATGTATATCATTCGTGAATCGAAAACAAGGCGTTGTTTATAAAAAAATAAAATTGAAACACACATATGCGATACAAGCGCGCAATGTAGAGCTATGATTGAAATAAACCTTATCTGTCAATATCAATCGCTAGAGAAAGATCAGAGTCATTGTGTCGTCATCAATCATTGTGCTTAATTGTAACACAGATCACTGCTTGCCAAGTGGACTTTATGTACATACACATACATGTCTACTAGCATTATTGTCTTTCTCTCTCTCGTGTAATATTACATGTAATATTACGTTACACATATGACATGTATAATGAACATACACTAGTATCGCATGAATTCAAAGACTATTTATATTCTTGATGGTCTTTGATTAGCATATAAAGTGTATTACATAATATGATTCTTTATAAATTTTAGCTGTACAATATTTTTTTTCTTCCTGCTTCCTGATATATTTATTAAATTATTTAGAAAAAAGTATATTTTTTACAGAATTAGAGTAAAAAGCATGACATATGTAGACATATTTTTTAATAAACTGTAATGTAATATTAATATAATTTATACTAAATAAAAACACATACGATTCAATAAAAATAAACCTGTGATAAATAGTAAAAATAAATATAAACAAAATAATTTCTGCACATTTAATTATCAATTTGATTATGTATTATTAAACTTTTTTTTAATGCATTTTGTATATTTTCAGGTATTAATACGTGCATAACAATAACATTTATTTTATTGATGTGTTTCAGTATGAAATATAATTATACGATGATATATAATCGTATACACATACATATGCATATAATTAAAAGCTATGAAGCTATGAAACAAAGGTTATTGGTCATTTTTTTATGCATGACATTTATTCACATTCTAATATTTATTGAAATGAAAATAAAATTATGTTAATTCATGTATATACATCGCAAATACCTACAAAGACCTCATATATATTCTGCCTTGTAACATCGAATGAAAATCGTGATAATTCAGAATACTTTAATAACAGGATGTCGATTTTCGACCATTATTCCATTACGCTTTTTAAAGAGTAACCTTGTGCTATTTATTTGTAACTATCTATTAACAAAGTTATCATTAATTTATAATTAATTGCCATTAACTTATTGTTATGTAATGAAAATACCGTCCACTCATGATTGTAAACGAAGCGTATAATTATGAATAATTTATAAATAATTGTTAAGGAAATAAAGCAGTGGAATCATTTTTCAAGGATGTTTGCGATTACCATTTCTGCGTAGACTAAATCCAATTAATGTACGCGCCAAATATTTCGAATCAACATCGAAGTACTCTTGATTTTGAAGATTAAAATGCGACGATTGAATCTGATTTTTTTTTTGACGAATCTGATTTTTTGTTATGTCAGGCATCTCGTGGCCCGAAACCAAGGTGAGTCCTTTGCGCGGACTCTGGACTACGTATGCTACGTATACTGCGTGTGAGTATGCTCTGCGATGTGTAATCTAACAAGGAATTTATCTTCTGCATTTAAGAATGGCTGAACAAAACGACGGTGTACAACAAGCACATTATCGTGCGCGCCTTAGACCTCCGGCCGAAAAACGTTCCGCTCATTACCGTGTCGAATCATCACAGTTGCTTCGACGATCCGGGGATATGGGGTAAGCTTTTTCCCTTTCACGTCGTTCGTTTAAATGCCTTTCGGCATCCGCGTAATAACGTATCATCAGTCCTCCGCCATGACCCTTTCGCCGGAACTTGCGTTGCGCGCGCTTGATTTATCGTCTCGAGAAAAATAAAATAAAAAATAAAAATATGCACGCGCGTACGAATCGTCCAAGGTGTAAAGCGACGCGGGACCGTCCATTCGTCGGCTAATAAAACAGCATGCTTCGTAATCCCGCAGACGCAGTTAAGGACCGAGAGACGCGCGATGAAACATAAGAATGCAACATCTCGTTTAACTTATTATTCAGGATGTTTCAGAAATACTTCAACAAAATTTAGGAGTGAATTCTTCAAAAACAAGAAAAAAGTCATATAAACATATGTCTGGAAATGCCTGATTTATAAGTTTAATCGAAAGATTTCAACGACAAGCATTGACATAATATATCTACAATGATACATGAGCAATATTATAAAAATATAATAAAATTGTATATAATGTAAAATAATATAATAAAAAAAAAACACTTTAATTCAATTGTTTATCTATTAATAATAAATGCTCAAAATGTCCTTCACCTACTTCATGACGGTTGCGAATGATTTCGCAGACATCTACGATGCGTTAGTCTCTTCATTTGCAATTTCAATTGCTTAAACTAGGACTTTTAAGTATCCCGAGATAAAAATATGGATTTAGATCAGGCCATGGTACTGAATTGAATATAATCTTCCGATTATAATTCATAAATCAGGCATTTCCGGACATATGTTTTATGATATTTTTTTCTTGTTTTTTTTGTGTGGAGAATTCATCCCCAGAGTTTATTGAAATATTTGTAAAACACCCTATATAATCTAGTTTAAAAAAAAAAAAAAAAAATCGAAAAATCTTTTATCTAAAAGTAAAAGAATCTTTTTAGTATTTTTTTGGAAAATAAGATTACAATACTTGAAAAATTAAAGCTTGAAAATTGCTTGCTAATTATTCATTCTGAACTACTCGAGTTGTAATAGTTCGACGGATTTGAAAATGCGAGATTATATTAACGATAAGATAATAGCTATACGAGTCATTAGCCACACGTGAGAATGAAACAATAACAAAGATACTTTGTTCTTATTTTCATTGCGTCTCCGGTGTTTAATTGTGCGTAATTAATAGTAAGTTTCCTTTTTTACGCGTCCTATTTCTTTTTCTTTTTTTTTAAACGAGTAATATTATAGTGGTTTTTTCGACATCCTTAATGTGCGCTTATGTCCCCTCTTTTGAGACGTGTTTTTCTTTCTCAGAACGACGCCGATACGCGATCGAATGAAAGAATTTAAGACAGAAAAATCTCTGAACTCATTTAGCGACCCTGGACATCCGGCACGGGTTTAATCGACGTAAGATAAGATGGTCGCTCGCCGCCCAGGACATTTGTTTCACGAATGTCTGGCATTCCTACTTTTTCATGCTCGGCAAGTGCATACCCGTCGTCAGAGGTGACGGCGTGTATCAGGAAGCCATGGACTTCTGCATCGAAAAGTTGACCAGTGGCGAGTGGGTACACGTCTTCCCCGAAGGAAAAGTCAATATGTTTAAGGAAGAGATGAGGTTCGTACTCGAGTTACTTTCGTAATCCTTTAAAATCCTTTCAAATCTGAGAGCATAAACCTGCGTACGCTATTGCAAATTAATGCCATCGTATTATAATACAATGAAAAAAAATTAAACTCTTTATATACAGGGTGTTTCAAAATAAGTGTGAAAAATTTTAGATGATTTTTTACCGAAAATTAAGACGAGTTTTTCATATAAACATATACTCCTATATTCCTCCCTGAGGAGTTACACTCCAAAGGGGGAGGTGGAAATTAAATTTTTTTAATTTTGGACAAGTTAGGAAAATGAAATTTGGTGGACATTTCCACCTAGAAAGGATTTATTAATATTTTTTTATCTTTCCGTATTGTTATAAGGGGATGAAACTCTCTCAAACAATCTCTATTTAATTATTCATTAGAACTTTTTAAAGAACCGGAATGTGATCATCTAAAAATGTGCATTAGAAAGCTTGATTCTTTTAGAAACCTTTCTTTTTCTTTTATTTATTTCATAAAATTAATAGTTTTCAAGAAAAAAAAATAAAATACATTATGCACAGCATCGTACTAAATGGCTTAGATTTCGAATTACAAGAAGTTGAATTTTAGAATAAAAAAAGCAAGCAAAACAAAATTGTAATAAATGTAGGAAAAAAAGGAAAAATAGCACAAAATTAATAATAAATAAAAACCTAATTTTTCTTCCTTTGGAGGAATATAATGTAATGTAACATTTCTCTTCAGGAAGGTATATAGGAGTATATGTTTATATAAAACTTCCCTAAATTTTCAACAAAGTATTATTTAAAATTTTTCGCACTTACTTAGAAACACCCTGTATATATAATTTGCAATTTATATTTTTGAAAAGTTTATCGTTCGTTTTTTGAGATAAAAATCGATTCGATTCAAATAAATTTAATACATTGGTTAGATTATTAAAATATTATAAATTTAATGTGCATTGATTAGATTATTAAAATATTAAAAATTTAAGTGGCTTATTCTTGAAAAATATCTTTAGTCGTAAAGATTACTTTTTAAAGTTTTATATGTATAAGAAAATCATGGATAAGCATGTCATTACAATCAGTAAGAATTAAATCGATGATATTGTTCAGGTTGAAATGGGGCGTGGGTAGATTAATATTAGAATCGCCCGTCACGCCTATCGTAATTCCTATTTACCATCTCGGTATGGATGACATACTTCCCAACGAGCCGCCCTATATGTTTAGAACGGGAAAGAAAGTTACCATGAATTACGGAGAGCCCATAGATTTTAGTGGAATGCTGGCAGATTTGCGGGCGTCAAAAGCGAGCGAGATGGAAGCACGGAAAGCGATAACTGATCGCATTCAAGAAGAACTTATAAGGTAACGCTGTAATATTTAAATCTTCATGTTTTGCGAGCATTATTAAGAAGAAACAATGGCAAAAAAAAGCAAAAAGATATTTAAACATTTTCAGATTGAAGGCAGTAACAGAAAAACTTCATACAAAATTATGACGAAGATGATGTTTTTTTTCCGTCATCCTACTGTCTAGCCTTATTTGCCAAAAATATAAAGAGACATGATTGATTGAGTGATCAAAAGTGAGTTTGTATGCACAATCTGTATGAAATCAGTTTCCTTTTTAAAATTATATTCATATTGTAAGTAGTATTTTCCTGACAATATCGATTATTAGTTAATGTAAGTATCAATTGTATAAGTCATTCTGCGACGTTTTCGTCGTCTTTAGTTATTCCTTTCGTAACTCTCCGAAAGCTTTGAAACATATATAAAGAATGTATCCAAAGTTGTGTATTTGCTTCCAATTATACATCTGATAAATATGAGTTTAATTATCCTTTAATAGAAAGTCTCAAACAACTCAATTTTTCATTATTAAATAGATTTATATTAATAAGAGTGAATTTCTTTCTCTCTCTCTCTCTTTTTTATTTATAATTTTTATTAGTTTCATTGAAACTTAAAATCTTTAATTTTAAGATCACATATCGCACTCCTAGAAAAATACTGTCACAACTCAAAAAATACAAATTTTTCATTTGCAAAATCAAATTAAAAAAATGACGATCTTCTATCCTGTAGCAATTGACTTCGCAAACAGACGTGTGATGTTATTCCTCCACGAAGGTATTGTTTCAGGCATCCTTGTTATGGGTTTAATTTGAAATGCGAATTTTTTAAATTGTGATATTGTTTTTCTAAAAGTATGATATAACTGAACATGAAAATTTTATTAATGGGAAGATTGCAACTTTGTCAAATGTTTATAACTAACAATAAGAAAATGTGTGTAAACTTGATACATGCTGCTATATATTCCTTTGGAGAGTTACATAT